>NC_046156.1:130872521-131141108 GCF_011064425.1 Rattus rattus
GACACACTCAAACTAATAAAAGAAAAACTAGGGAAGCATTTGGAACACATGGGCACTGGAAAAAATTTCCTGAACAAAACACCAATGGCTTATGCTCTAAGATCAAGAATCGACAAATGGGATCTCATAAAACTGCAAAGCTTCTGTAAGGCAAAGGACACTGTGGTTAGGACAAAACGGCAACCAACAGATTGGGAAAAGATCTTTACCAATCCTACAACAGAGAGAGGCCTTATATCCAAAATATACAAAGAACTCAAGAAGTTAGACAGGGGAGACAAATAACCCTATTAAAAAGCAGGGTTCAGAGCTAAACAAAGAATTCACAGCTGAGGAATGCGAATGGCTGAGAAACACCTAAAGAAATGTTCAACATCTTTAGTCATAAGGAAATGCAAATCAAAACAACCTGAATTTCACCTCACACCAGTGAGAATGGCTAAAGATCAAAAACTCAGGTGACAGCAAATTCTGGCGAGGGATGCGGAGAAAAGGAACACTCCTCCATTGTTGGTGGGGTTGCAGACTGCTACAACCATTCTGGAAATCAGTCTGGAGGTTCCTCAGAAAATTGGACATTGAACTGCCTGAGGATCCAGCTATACCTCTCTTGGGCATATACCCAAAAGATGCCCCAACATATAAAAAAGACACGTGCTCCACTATGTTCATCGCAGCCTTATTTATAATAGCCAGAAGCTGGAAAGAACCCAGATGCCCTTTAACAGAGGAATGGATACAGAAAATGTGGTACATCTACACAATGGAATATTACTCAGCTATCAAAAACAATGACTTTATGAAATTCATAGACAAATGGTCAGAACTGGAAAATATCATCCTGAGTGAGGTAACCCAATCACATAAAAACACACATGGTATGCACTCATTGATAAGTGGATATTAGCCCAAATGCTTGAATTACCCTAGATGCCTAGAACAAATGAAACTCAAGACGGATGATCAAAATGTGAATGCTTCACTCCTTCCTTAAAAAGGGAACAAGAATACCCTTGGCAGGGAATAGAGAGGCAAAGATTAAAACAGACACAGAAGGAACACCCATTCAGAACCTGCCCCACATGTGGCCCATGCATATACAGTCATCCAATTAGACAAGATGGATGAAGCAAAGGAGTGCAGGCCGACAGGAGCCAGATGTAGATCTCTCCTGAGAGACACAGCCAGAATACAGCAAACACAGAGGCGTATGCCAGCAGCAAACCACTGAATTGAGAATAGGACCCCCGTTGAAGGAATCAGAGAAAGAACTGGAAGAGCTTGAAGGGGCTCGAGACCCCATATGTACAACAATGCCAAGCAACCAGAGCTTCCAGGAACTAAGCCACTACCTAAAGACTATACATGGACTGAACCTGGACTCTGACCTCATAGGTAGCAATGAATATCCTAGTAAGAGCACCAGTGGAAGGGGAAGCCCTGGGTCCTGCTAAGACTGAACCTCCAGTGAACTAGATTGTTGGGGGGAGGGCGGCAAGGTGGGGAGGATGGGGAGGGGAACACCCATAAAGAAGGGGAGGGGGGAGGGGGATGTTTGCCCGGAAACCAGGAAAGGGAATAACACTCGAAATGTATATAAGAAATACTCGTTAATAAAAAAAATAAATAAAAATGTAAATAGAAACAATAAAGAAATCACAAAGGGAATGAAACCTGAAGATAGAAAACCTAGGAAATAGATCAGGAGCCATAGTTACAAGTATCACCAACAGAATACAAGAGATAGAAGAGAGATTCTCTGGTGCAAAAGATACCATAAAATACATTGAAACAATAATCAAAGAAAATAGAAAATGCATAAAGCTCCTATCTCAAAACATCCAGGAAATCTAGGACATAATGAGGTAACCAAACCTAAGTAAGGACAATAGGTATAGAAAAGAGAAAAGATTCCCAACTTAAAGTGTCAGTAAATATCTTCAACAAATTGATAGAAGAAAATTTCTCTAACATAAAGGAAGAGATACCCATGAACATACATGAAGTCTACAGAACTCCAAATCGATTGGACTAGAAGAGAAACTCCTTCTACTACATAATAATCAAAACACAAAATGAACAAAACAAAGAATATTAAAAGTAGTAAAAGAAAAAGGTCAAGTAACATATAAAGAGAGACCTACAAACTTACAGCAATACACCAGACTTCTCACCCGGGACTAAGAAAGCCAGAAGATAGCCAGTAGAGTTTACAATACCCAGAAAAACTCTCAGTTTACATAGATGGAGAAACTAAGATATCCCATGAAAAAACTAAATTTACACAAAAATCTTTCTATAAATCCATCCCTACAAAGAATAATAGACAGAAAACTTCAACATAAGAAGGAAAACTACACCCTAGAAAAAGCAAGAAAGTAATCTTTCAACAAACCCAAAAGAAGATACCCACATAAACATAAACTCCACCTTAAACAACAGAAATAACAGGAAGCAAAAATCACTTTTTCTTAATTTCTTTTAATATCAATGGAATCAATTCCCCAATAAAAAGACACACACACTAATTTACTGGTTATGTAAACAGGACCCAGCATTTTGGTGTATACAGGAAACACACCTCAGTAACAAAGACAGACACTACCTTAGAGTAAAAGTCTGGAAAATTTTTCTAAACAAATGGTCCCAAAAAAACAAGCTGAAGTGGCCATTCTAATATTGAATAAAATTGATTTTCAAACAAAAGTTATCAAGAAAGATAAGGAAGGGCACTCTCATTAGGACAAAATGGCAACCAACAGATTGGGAAACTATCTTTACCAATCCTGTATCTGATAGAGGGATCATATACAAAATATACAAAGAACACAAGAGGTTAGACACCAGAGAGCCAAATAACCCTATTAAAAAGGTGATACAGAGCTAAACAAAGAATTCTCAGATGAAGAATATTGAATGGCTGAGAAGTACCTAAGGAAATGCTCAACATCCTTAGTTGTCAGGGAAATGCAAATCAAAATGACCCTGAGATTCCACGTCACACCACTCAGAATGGCTAAGATCAAAAATTCAGGTGACAAAAGATGCTGGTGAGGATATGGAGAAAGATGAACACTCCTCCATTGTTGGTGGAATTGCAAACTGATACAATCACTCTCGAAATCATTTTGGAGTTTCCTCAAAAAATTGGACATTTCACTACCTTGGTATACCTCTCCTGGGCATTTACCCAAAAGATTTTCCAACATATAACAAAGACCCATGCTCCTCTATGTTCATAGCAGCCTTATTTATAATAGTCAGAAGCTGGAACAAACCAAGATATTGCTCAACACAGAAATGGATACCGAAAATATGGTACATTTACATAATAGACTACTACTCAGCCATTTAAACAATGACTTCATGAAATTATTAGGCAAATGGATGGAACTAGAAAATATCATCCTGATGTTGGTAACCCAACCACAAAAGAAATACATGACATGCACTCACTAATAAGTGGATATTAGCCCCCAAACTCTGAATACCCAAAATACAATTCACAGACCATATGAAGCTCAAGAAGAAGGAAGAGCATGTGGATGCCTCAATCATTCTTAGAAGAGGGAACAAAATACTCATTGGAGGGGGAGGGTTGGAAGGACTTAAGCAAAAGAAGAGGGGGAGGGAAAAAGAGGGGCAGGCTCAGGTATGGGAGGAGACAAGATGACATTCAAAAGGCCAGGAATTTGAACAGAGGTGTTTAGCAATAGAGGATGGGTAACAGGGGTCGGCCACCATCAAGTCCCAGATCCTAGGATAGCAAGAAGGTTCCAGGACCCACCACTGATTTGAATAGCTCAAATGCCCTACAAAATGGGGGTAGAACCTATAGAGACCATATCCAGAGTTTTGGAGGATGGAGCCACCCACTCATCTCCAAATTTTTTAACCCAGAATGGCTACCATCTAAAGGAAAAAAGGGGACAAAGTATGAAGCAGAAATTAAAGGAAAGGCCATTGAAAGACTGCCTCACCTGGGAATCCAACCCATATACAGACACCAAACCCAGACACTCTTGTGGATGCCAAGAAGTGCTTGCTGACAGGAGCCTGATATAGGCTATCTCCTGACAGGTTCTGCCAGGGCCTGCCCAAAACAGAGGTAGATGCTTACAGCCAACCATTGGACTAAGCCCAGGTACTCCAATGGAGGAGTTAGAAAAAGGACTGAAAGAGATGAAGAGATTTGTAACCTCATTGGAAGAACAAAAATATAAACAAACCTGATCCTCTATAGCTCCCAGCAACCACAATCACAAGACAACACATAGAGGTACTCATGACTCCAGCCACATTTGTAGCAGAGGATGGAATTGTCTGATATCAATAGGAGAAGATTTTGGTCCTGTTAAAGTTCCTTTCTCCAGTGTAGGGCATGCCAGGATTTTGAGGATGGAGTGGGTGGGTGAGAGGGGGGAACAACCTCATAGAAGCAGGGGCAGGGAGTATTGGAGAGGGGAAACTGAGAAAGGGGATAACATTTGAAATGTAAATACATAAAATACCCAATAAAAATAATCAAAGCCAATTCCTATAATTTGTTCCATATGAACCACAATGGTTTCTTCTCAATCACTCCCTGCACCAACTCCAAAATAAAAGTTAGCATCATGCCCAGGGGCATGATGGATCAGGCCAAAGTATGAGGAATTTAAGGTCAGCATGGCTATAGAAAAGTGTTTTATTAAAACAACCACTTCTATAAATATGGTGGCTATATATGTGTCTTGGGAAGCATATTTATAAATACATAAAACTGTTTATAAGTTGTTACTTATGAATCTATATAACATGTCTTTATATGTTCAATCAACACACTCTGAGTTTTTTCCAAGCACTCAACCATGCCTTTGGTATTGTGCCAGACAAAAAGTTTTACAATTTAAAGTGTCTTTGATGTTATCAACACCCTAGTATTGTATGTTCCAACAATGAATTCAAGTGGAAAAATTGGTAACGGCATAGCATGAAATAAAAAAACATAGTTAAGGCCTGTACTATAAGACAAACTTACCTATGGGAGCTAGATGTGGCTGCCACACACAAATGAGGCAGATACAAACCACGAGGTGTAGGGAACACAGGATCTCAGAATCATTAGAACTCTTCTTCTTGCTACTACTGTAGCAACTACTGTAACTACTGCTTTGAAACCAGGCAATTATCATCTATAAAATCTAATTCGCAGGGTGATAAGCACATGATTAGAAAGGATGGGTATACGAGGAGATATCAATGGCCATGAGGAGAATCCAAAGGGAAGCACCAATGCATTTACTGAGTAACAGAATTTACTGAGGTTGCCAAACCTTTGGATCAGATTAAGTTCTGGACAGCCATAAGGAATTTTGAATTGGATGTGTTATTTTTTTTAAATATTTATTATATAGAGTGCCAATTTAATGTAGGTAGTATAATACATGGAGACTGTGATTCAAAGGCTTTAACTAGAGTTGTGTTTACAACTCTTCTTAGGAGATTAGCACCAACACTAGACAGTAATTTTTAATTATTTTATCAATTTTCATTATTTATCCCTGTTTCTATCACAGGCTACTTGTTGAAATGAGCAATAACTCTGCCGTGTAATTGGGCAGATGCTATCACAAACATTACCAGTTACTACATCCGTACCACTGTGATGTGCGTAAGATTGCCCAGAAGAACTTAAAGTAGACATCCAATTAAACTCTCCTCATCCCAAACTCCATGAAAAAAACTGCTCACTGTGTGTTATTACTATATGTTAATAAAAGATTCATAGTGCAAAAGAAGATTGCAAGTCCGGTACTTTCTGTTTGATTCTAGTATAGAACTGAGAGAAACTTTCAATGCTATACTCCATTAGGCCTCTAAGTCTCATTCTAATTATCATCCTTCAGTCATTTTAATATTCATTACCTTCAAATGTTTCTTAAGAAGCAAATTTTTATTTAAATATATACATTGCAAGTTATTATATTATCAGTATTAGAATCAAATATAAAATTATTAAAATTAATATTTAATGAATATATTATTAAACAAAATTAATAATTTATCTTTGCACAATTTTTTAAATGTTACACATAGTCTGAATGTTTGTGATATGTTTCATGAAGATACAGAATTAATCACATGATCTGTGACTATAAAATGGAAGAAATATAGATTAAAACTCTATTGATTTAATTTTGTTTAGTGTTTAATTCGTTTCTGCTTTTTCAAAACAACTAATTATTTCTCGATGTAATTTTTTGCTGTATTAGAAAATGTAGCTTTATTTGCAATTCATTCTTCTTAAGGCACTGATGATGCTCTGTTTTAGTAGTGAATTTCCAATAAGCTAGGAGGAATCATGTAATAAAAATCATGATATTTAATAGACACGCAAACCCAAATAAATTAAGGAGCATTCTTCACTCTCAAAAAACTGTTCACGTTTTTTATGTTTTGTGAATGGCAGTCACACATTTCCTCTTCAAATATGTTCAGGATGATTCAAGTAAGATAGAGTTGGGGTTGGAAAACAACATTCTTACAAGTAAACATGCTGCCAATAGGCTCAGGGAAGTGTTGGGGAGTGGGTGGGGGAGAGTGTGATTATGATGGTGTGGGCATTTGTGCATTACAGGTGTACATGGAAAGTCTAGGTGCTCCAATGACTCAGGCAGGTGACAGCTCACCATCTGCCATACCAAAGTATACGTGGCTCATGATTATTATTTTGGTATAAATAACACTATAGCATCCCTCTTTAATACTAGAGAAAGATAAGAATGCACTGTACTTTGAGTATATGTAGTATTTTTCCAGTCTATAAAAATTTTATTTGATCACATTTCTGAAAATTACACACATATTTCATTTTGTATAGCCTTTCTCTTTCTTCTGAGATTTTGGGATAAAATATGCTAGTGGATGGATGCTGTATAGTCCTGGAGACCTGGCACCCTCTGTTTTATTTTCATCTATTTTAAAGAATACTGTAGGAGAAGAGAAAGCAAAATGCTGAATCATGTATCTGGTATGGTTAGTCCACAGTGGATGGTTTCACAGAAGAAAATTCCCACTTGTGTTTGGGAATTTTCAAAAGCTGATGTAAAAAAGTCAGAGATTTCAGTGCGAATTGGAAACTACTTCCAGAACGGAATGAAGCATGCGCATGCTCAGCCATCTGACCACTGTCAGTTTTCAAACAAACCAGAGTACAATTCAAATCATTCATGGATACACTGGGAAAATAATCAAGTCTATAAGAAATGAGTTCTTTCAAACTTTCAACTGATTACAGCATCATATCAACACATACAGAGGAGCCACAAGAAGGAAGTATAGGACAATTAAGACAGATTAGGTTCCTCAACCTTCTAGCCTCTCAAGTAAACCCTCTGGAGCAAACTAGTCTATCTATGACAGAAGTGTACTGTATGAATAATATATTGAGGACAGTTCTTAGGGATGTATATATTAGTAAGAGGACAGAAAATTAAAGAATTCCTTGCTCTATTTTTCAGAAATTTACACTCAGCTCCATTGATATGAGTTTTTGAATGGAAAAGATTTTTTTTTTGCCTTCTTGAGTTCTAAATAATTTTGTAAAGAATTTGTAATTTTATATTGCTATTTTGGTTAATTAACCATGCAGTTAAAATTTCAAATACAGGCACTTCTGCTGAGTAAACTCAAGAAAATAGTTTTTGATACTAAAATTCACTCACCAAAGATATGTGCAATATTTTTTCGTTGCTATTATTTAGCCTACACTGTCATTCTTGATGGTTCCTGTGATGGCTGACTACATATGGCCCCCATAGACCCTTGTGTTTGTACTCTTGGCTCATAGGGAGTGACACCATTAAGAGCTATGGCCTTGGAGTAGGTGTTGCCTTGTTGAAGGAAGTGTGTCTCTGTGGGGGCGGGATTTCAGGGTTTCCTATGCTCAAGTTACACTGTGGTACTCAGTGCCTGTTGCTTTCAGATTACAATGAAGAACCCTCAGCTCCTTCTCCAGTACCATATCTGCCTAGAAACCACTATGCTTCTTGTCATGTTGGACTAAACCTCTGATACTGTAAGGCAGCCCCAATTAAATACCTTTTTTTTAAAAAAAGTTGTTGCAGACATGATGTCTCTTTACAGCAATGGAAACCATAATTAAGATAGTTCCTTGGGGGGAAGTTAGTGATGTCACTTCCCACCTGCATACGTATGCACCTATGCCACTTGTTAACTTATTTCTGAGATGCCATAAATTGAAAATGTCTTTCGCTAAGGAAAACTCTATCATAAAGTTAGCTGGCAGATTTACTACCACTTAAATTAATTGAAAACTACAGTCACACAACTAAGATCATTTATAATAAATAAATGTTTCTAATTTTTAAGAGAACAGAAAATTTCACAAATAATATATACATATTATATGTGCACATATATACACATATGTGAAAACATTTTTGTACAAACACTTAAAATATTTTTTCGTGTAACACATTGTGACACATTTTAACATATATGACTCCATATTACCTTTATAATTAGTTGGGTAATTTCAGTCAGGGTGTTATCTGCATTTCGAAAGAAAATTCATTTTAATTCTTTTCTTTAAAGTCTTTTACAAATTTTAAGAATTTTTTTTAAAAGTTTACTGAATATTTTCTTGATTTAGCGATTCTCTGAGCTGCAGTGTAAATACACAGAAGAAAATCTGGTACAGCTTCTTCCTCTCTTGCCTCCGTAGCAAACAGAAGCACTTCAGGAAACATGGACTATATCCAATGTTTCCTATTAAGAAAAGGAAAAATGGTGAAAACATGGGCCAGTTGTCAGGATTCTCTGAACATGAGCAGATCCTAGAGGTTCAGGTGCATACAAAATTATATTAAACGCAGACCCTAAAATGGGAACATTAAAAATAAATGGGAAATTAAAAATAAATGATATATGACCTCAGCCTCTCAATCCAATTTTGTCTTGAGTTTGAAACTGCTAAGGGGCAGTAGAAAGGGTATAAGCTTTCAATTGTCTTTAAATAACTAGAGTTAAGAGACATGGTGCTTATGAGATAAATTTTTACTCCTCAGCTGCAAAATGTAGATGTTCATAGCATCATTAATAATATCAGAATGTTTAACTGAAGATATTATAGCAAACAGTTCTTTTAGTTTTGTTGATAAGGAGATTCTCCCTGAAAATGTTACAGGATATGTAATATACAGGATATATAATCTCAGTTGTATGCCAGCATCCCCTTTGAAATTCAGTGATGGAACTGGAGAGATGTTCAAAGACTGTTCATGAATACAATTTCCCAACCAGTGATGCTCACATTTAAATATATTGTTCATAATTATTGCCATAGAACATAAAGTTTTCCCTAAGTGGATGATGTTTATTTGTTGATTGTGTGTGCACAAATGTGTGGTGTATGAAGCATACATCAACTGATATGAGACCCTTGCCACATACAATAGAGGACTGCCTAGTCTGACCACAGTGAGAATAGATCCACCTACCCTCAAGAAACTTGAGGCCCCAGGGAGTGGGGAGGTCTGGTGAAGTGAGGGGATGTTGAGGACATCCTCTTGGAGACAAAGGAGGTATAGGATGAATAACAATCAGAGGGCAGACCAGGATAATGACTGGACTTTAAAAAAAGAATAAAAATAATAATAATAAACAAAAAGCCAAGTATGTGGGTGTATTTGTCTTGAGAAATTAAAACCCTAACTTTGCAAACATGCCTGGCAATACAGGCTGTTTTCCACATAGTCTGAAAATACTTCTAATCTAGTTTTCTCTGGATGCTCTATTTCAATTTAGTCTTCCATTTCTGCATATTCAGTGACTTTTTCTTCCAATAAAGCACTATGTTCCTTGTTTCCTATTGCAATCCTCCTTATTATGGAAATAGTTTTTCAGATTTTATTTTCTCTGTAAAGTCGTTTATATCTAAGCTTGTTTGAATGTGCAGCTTTCTGTATCAAGATGTGTATAAAGATGTTTTCACTGTTTAAAATTTTAACTGCGAATTTTCCAGAAAATACTTCAAAGATGTAAAATATTCATCAATACATAATAACCTTACTTTATAGGAAATTCAATTAAAACATGATTATTTCAGAAAATATGTATATTGTGGTGAACACAATGTTTCCCACTGCAACTGTATTCTTGTAAGTGAGTACTTAGTTTTTATCATTTCTTATCTCCTTATCTCTCTTTGTGAGCAGCTCTGTACATCACTTATTGTTTGAAAGCGCAGACTTGCTGTTGAAGAAAAAGTAAGGTAAAACTGTCAAAAGATAAATGTCTCCATGCTAAACTGCACATTGTAGAATAGAGGCCAGATTACCAAGATATTCTTGAGAATCCTTGCGCTTTAAAAATGTTACACATTATATGCCTTTATCACCTTATTTGTAAACATACATTTGTTTTATTATCAAATCACTTTATGCTGTGTGTTTACTTCTCTTTTGGAAGTTTCAGAAGTGAATTTTTTTAAAATAGAAGTTTAATCATATTGTCCCTGATGATTTAACAGACAAAGCTTTCAGTTTATCTGGATGTACTTGGCCTTGGATTCTCCCAGGACCTGTCCTAGTGCAGACTGTGGAAACAGGCCCATCTGTTAAGTTGAACAAAATCCTCTCTGGAGGCTGTCAGGTAACAGTTTGACCTAGTCAATGACTGAGCCGTGAATAGGGGTTTACACATGGATAAATAAATATGACCTGATTTAGCAGCTCAGGTTGTGTATTTAGAGCTCTGTGTACATGGGGTTAAGACAGAGACTCAGACATGTTGCCTATTCAAACTACTTCACATCATAGTGCATCAGTCTCAGGAAAGAAACAATTGTGTAATGAACTTTCAAGAAGAATTCTAAACTTCAACGAAAGCCAGGGAGGTACCAAAGCCAGGTCCCTGTCAAGATACCTGGGATAAATTATTAAGGGCTTCTGGCTAAAAAGTAAGCTACCAACAGTGATGGGCAGCCTAGAGAAAAGGAAGATAAGAACAGGACCCTTAGCTGTGAAAATAGTTATGATTGTTTTACCATTTCATTTTTAAAACATATTAAAAATGTGTTCATAAAAATAACTTATATTAAATAACAGGAACAATGAAGAGAACTACTGGAATATGTCATATTTCCTAAGAAAAGGGAAAAAAAGAAAGAGTTTTGCCATCTTTAAGCCATTTAGAACAATGGAAAGTTTTCTTATCAGAACTGTGTAATGAATGAACTAGACAGTTTTGACTGTGAAATGATTCTTATAGGTACAGAAACTTATACCAGAGTAAAGAGAGTACTTTGGTAACGTAAAAAGATTACAATATAAATCTAAAAATAAATCTCCTGGTAGTTTTATTTTTAATATTTCAGATATTTTTATTACCTTAAAAAATCTAATTCCTAGAAACAAGAAACTAAGAAAAGTGTAGATATAATTACATCTAAATTATCCAGTTTACTAAGATTTAGATTTGAGAGTTTTATCTCACATGTATTAAACATCAGAACCCAGAAATTAGCCCACCAAAATGGATGTGCAGGTCAGAGTGCTTGCTGGTGAGACTGAGGACCTTATTTCTACCAGAGTCTCTCGTGTGAAATGAAGAGAACTGGCTCTCACTTCTTGCCTTCTGAAGATGTCCACATGTGTAATATGGTATATAAATGTGAAAGTGCACATGCTCAAACACACACACACACACACACACACACACACACACACACACACACACACACCACATAGAATGTAATATTATAAAATGTGGTCACAGTTCCACCACAAAATGCACTTTGATAATCTGAAGTCATATAAGCTCTGTTGCTCACATTTCAGAATATGCTGGGATATTTATATGAGATATTCAAATATAAATGGTCATTGCTAGAACTAAGTTCCTTTAAAATTCATCTCTTTCTAAGGCCCATTATGTGATTTGTTTAATCAAAGTCGATAGTCCTTACAAGTCTGTCAACTTTTTGACACTTATACAAATACTATTCATACAGTGATGTATGGAGCCGCTCATTACATCCTATATAATAAAGACTTCTTGGTATGAACTGAAGAAAAGGAGAAAGAAAACCAAATGGAGGAATGGCAATACAGGACTTATGGTACCTAATGAGGACACAGAGATGACTGAGAAAAAAATGACAATTAGCCACCTCTCACTGTTCCATTAAGAACACAGATGTGACTGAGCAAGGATGATGTGTTTGGCACCACATGCACACCGATAGACCTATTTACATTCTACCTAGCGACACTTATATCAATACAATCCAGAAACAATATGCAGTCTATCCCTGCAGAGTTATTCTGGCCCTTGAAGAGAAGCCTGCTGCTCCATTCTGTTGGACGCAAGCAACTGCTTAGGAACACACTCACTGGATGGTCTGTGTTGGACACAGTTAAAGGTGATTGAATTCCTGGATGAAAAATACACATTTAAAGAGCTGACTTCCATTCCATCAACAAAAATAATTGAGAGAAGCATCCCGACAATCATTTAATGTAGTAAAACTTACTGACATATAAACAACACCTTCTCTCACCAAATTATTCATAATTTTCTGTGAAGTTTTGAAGAGACAAAAATAATTGTTTTTTTTTAACAGACAAAATCTAGGAAAGGAAACTAAATCATATCTGTCACTGGAAACTACTAAATATGTGTTTAAAAATGATCTCAGTATATGGACCATAAAAGGATGGTCTTCACAAGATATGGAAAGACCAACACTTGTCTACCTTCCGACTGGGAGAAAAATTGGGGTTCAGGCCTGACTAAGTAAAATGAAACCTATTTTCCTGAAAAGATGGAAATAATAATACAGAGGACCACAATATAAGAATTAGTTTTGATGACAGAGCTCCATGTGGAAAAGGATGTGCACAGAAACTTTCAAGAGTAACAGAGTTCCGTTTTATATCTGGGCACTGTTGCTGAAATGCATTGAGTTAACAACCTCATGTAAGAGAAAGAGGCCATAGGTCAGATAATACTAGTTTTTAAAAGATAAATAGAACTTCTAAGCTCACATACTAATTGCTACAAAAGCAACTGTTCATTTCCCCCTTCAAGGACCAGATGTTAAGGTCAGAAGGTCTTTGTTTACAACTATCTTACTCTGCCATTATAACACAAATGTAGTCAGAAAAAATAGACAAATGAATGACATTGCTTATATGCCCAAAATCATTATATCCATTCTATCCTCATAGCTGTGGTCTGGGGCTCCATGGTTAGCTAAATGTCTTGCTGTGGTACTGAGAAAATGCCAGCCTAATTGCAGGTCTGATCTCACTTAAAAGGGATGAAATATATTTGTGCTAGGGAAACATCATATAACTGGCCCAGTCTTATCCCTGATTCTTTGGCAAACCTGATGTGGACTCTCCTCACTCTTTGACCCTATCCCTAGTTGACTAAGCAGACACTGATAAGAAAACCCTGCTTTCTTCATTCTCATGAGGGCAAATCCCCCTGCACATATCCCTTTCCTATCCCTAAATGTCATGACCAATTACACAAGAAATATTTACCCCTATCACCCAGTACCCACACTTACAAGGATACAAGAAAATTTGCCTACACGACAACACATAGTCACTACATTCTTATCAGAGCCAGAAAGGAAAGAAAGAAACAAACACACAAAAACAAGAAACAAAGCACCACCCAACAAAAACATGCCCAGGAATCAACAAGAAAAACCCAATCAATAGCAGATATTGTCTCTTGTCCAGGAGAAACAATATATTTCTACTAGAGCTCAGAAACCTACCTACAGCAGCCCCTGACAATTTCACTATAGCTGACCACAAATTAAAGATCTTAAAACAGATTTCATTAATATATTAGAGGTATTTAAAGTGGAACAAATTCATTAAAGAAATCTGTGAAAACACAAACAGTGGAAGGTAATGAACAGAAACATGTGACACCGAAAGAAGAAATAAAGAAGAAAAGTCTAACTGAAGGAAACATGGCAATGAAAATTTTGAAACCAGAATGGGCATCACAGAGAAAAGCTTTACCAACAGATACAAAATATGGAAAATAGAATCCCAGGCACTGAAGACATGATAGAATAAATGGATATTTTGTTTAAAAAATGTAAAAGATAAAAATATTCCTGTAACAAAACATCCAGAATATCTGCAATACTGTGCAAAGACCAAATCTAAGAATAATAATACAGAAGAAAGAAGACACCCAGGTCAAAGGCACAGAGAATATTGCCAGCAAAGTTATAGAAGATTTTCCTAAACCAAAGAAGAAAAACACCTATCAAAAGTACCAAGAAGCATAGAGAACAACAAATAGATTGGACCAGAAAATAAAAGACCCTTAGCATATAATAGCTAAACACTCAAAAACTAAACATGGCAAAAAAAAGGAATATCATAAGCTTCTAGAATGGGAAATCGAAGTCAACAATACCTGCCCAGAAAGTCAAAAGAATGGAAACACAGATACCCAAACATACAACAACAAAAACAGCAGCAGCAAACAACAGCAAGAACAATAACAACAACAGCAACAGCAGTGGCAACATCAGCAGCAACAAACCAACAGGAATCAATAATCATTGGTCATTAACATTTTTAACATCAACAGTTTCAGTTTACCAATAAAAATATAGAAAGAGTGGATTAAAAAACTGGAGTCATCCTTTAGCATTCAGAAACACACCTTAAGATCAAGGATCATATCACCTTAAAGGTCTACAAAAATATTCCAAGCAGATTAATCCAGAAAGAAAGCTGGTGTAGCCATTTTAATATCTGACAAGATAGGAGTCTAACTAAAACTAATCAGAAGAGATAGGGAAGGACATTATATATTCATCAAAGGACAACATCTACCAGGTGGACATTTCACTTCTTGACATCAAAGCTCCAAAAAGAAGACTGCCTAAATTTGTAAAAGAAAGAGTACAGTATAAATTACATATTAACCTGTGTACGATAAAAGTGAGAGACTATATTACCTCCCTTTGACCAATGAAATATCATTCAAACAAAAGCTAGGTAGAGAAATACTGTAATTCACTGAGGTTATAAGCCCAAATTACCTAATATACATTTACAGAACATTTTACCAAAACACAAAAGAATATACTTTATTCTCAGCAATTCATGAAGCTCTCTAAAACGTTGACTACATACTCAGACAAAAAGCTAGGCTCATCAGATACAATAAAATTATAATAACTGCATGTATTCTATTAAACCACCATGGATTAAAACTGGATATCAATAACAACAGTAAGTTAACACATGGAAACTGGACAACTCTATACTGAATAAAACTTCTAGACAGAAATCAAGAAAGAAATAAAATTAACTTTCTAGACTTGAATGAAAATGAATATACAGTATACTCAAATTTATGCCACACAGTGAAGCGGTATTTGAGAAGTATTATTGAAACCTAATATAGAATATATATATATATATGAAATTAAAAAATGGCAGAGATAGAGCCCTAACTGATCTTCTGATCTTCTGTTCTTCAAATGAATGAATCTTTCATACTGGTTTTGAATTACAACTGATTGAGCTGTTGACCAAAGGGCCATCCACTGCGATCCTCAAGTAACCCAAGCTGTTGCCTAGATAATAGATATATCAACTACTGGAAGGCAGGACTCATTCAAGCTCAGGAATATTTAACAAATATTTAGTGAAAGCCTCAGTTTGTATGTCTGTGCTTTATTTTATTTTTTCAGTCCCATTTTGGTTTCTTGCTTATGGGATTTTGTTGTATTGAATTTTTGTCTCAGTTTTTGTTTTTAGAAAGAGTTTAAAGTTGGGTACATAGATAAGAGAGGATCTGAAAGGACTTGGATAAAGAAAGAATAAATTTAAATTTAAATTTCATTATAATTAATAAAAAAGTTTTAGAAAATAACAAATTTTAGACTCATATATAAGGGTGCAGAATGATGCCCAGGAAAGCATAAGATGTACAGTCATTAGGACCTGAGTTCAGATATTCACGTCACTTCTAAAACCCACACATGGCACATACATGTGTAACATGAGTGCTGAGAAGAGAAGGCAAACATTCCTTGAGATTGCTGTACAGTACTCTAGCCCAATTAGCAATCTTCATTTCTAGTAAAGGTCCCCAGATTAAGAGTGTAGGGAAGGACACCTGCTTTCCTCAAGCCTATGTATACATGCACATGTGTGTCTCCTCTAAGTGTGAACTCACATGTATTATCCATATATACATATGCACATGAGACACATAGATTAATAGAGAATAAAGAAAACTTATCAAGCATGTAAAATATATCTCATATTGATAAAATTTTTTAGTGTAAATTTAATTTACCAAGAAAATATGAAAATGACAGAGTCAGAAAGCCAACTTTAAAGCAATAGGGTATATTTGGCATATACTTGGTAAGATGGACAAACATTTTAGCAGTAAAGAAACTAAGAGTCAAACACAGGCCTCATTTATCAATGGTTGTAAGGCCTGCAGTGTCATAGTCCTGTTCAGGAAATCTTTCCTGTGCCAAATGTTCCATCATACGCTTTATTTTCTGCTCTGTCAGATTCACAGTATCAGGTCTTAGGTTGAGTCCCTTGGTGTATTTGGAGTTGGGTTTTAGGCAGAATGAGAGATAAGGATTTGGTTTCATATTATAGCAGGTAGCTATTCAGTTTGATAAGCACCATTTGCTAAAAACATGTATATCTGATGTTTTGAATGACTGTTCAGAAAATTATGTTATAATGAAAAGATACAAAGAAATTTAACAAAATTTCCAAAATGTTAAACTTGAAGACTTAATGGAAACCAAGAGTAGCATTAAAGTATGATATTGATGTAATTAACAGATTTTCAATCTTGAAAATAGTGAATACAAACACCCATCTGTGGTCAATTGATTTTATGTAATAAGCATTATAAATATAAATGGAGAAGTTATGAGCTATGTAGTATATCCATCCGTCTCTCTTGGATAACTAAAAATTGTTGTTGCTATCATAATTGTAGTAATAACATTTCTTTAAAATGTTTATTTATACCTAGTACCATGAAGCATACATGTGTTGATTTTTAACAAAATCTCAGTAGTTTGATTTTATCAATGAAGACTCGGAAGCCAGATGGTGGGATGAAAGCCTGCTAGTTCAGAGAGGCCCAGAAAGCACATAGCTGGTGCTCTGCCTCAGCTGACATCCAGAAAGAATATACCTCTCTCATGCCAGCTCAATAAACCTCCTTTCAACTGACTGTTTCTCTCTCGCACTTCCTGTGCATCTCTCTATCCCTCCTAATGACTTGCTTTAACTCTTTTTGTCTTCTTCTTTAAAATCTACTGTTTATTTCCTATCAACTGGTTGCTTGTTCTGCATCTTGACCTGTGACTTCACAATATTTAAGCAGAAACTTCTTGGATTAATGGTGCGTACTAAGGCTGAGCCACTCCACAACTAGAAACAGGTTTGTCCAGTAAATAACATAGTCTCAGGGTTCACAGTGCGATCAAATGTCCTATAGCATGAAAGCCTTTGTTTTGCCCTGGGTCAAGTAAACAGCCTGTTTTTCTACATTTTAAATGAAAATAATATTAAAAGCAAGCATTGCACAGTGTTGCTTCTAAATTATATGACTTAATGCAGCCACAGAATGCACAAAAGAAACAGAAAGTGCCGGGATACTAGGAATCACTAAATAAATGGTACATATTTTTATTAGGATAAGTTAGTTGTAATTAGAATAAATTCCTTGATAGGCTTATAAGCCTAACAGCACCATTTCATATGCTGGGTAAAGAGACATAAAACATATTTATAGAAGATTAACAAAATACATGTGCATAAATAAATTTGATTATTTTAAAATTGATTATCCCTTTGACATAATTGTTAACTTAAACAAGAAAATCTTTCTGAACTTTGACACAATAGCAATTTGTTTTCTAAAATCCTAAATTCAAAATGAATACCAAATATAGAATGCCCTTTGGATCTTATTATTCCTTCTCTAACATGTAGGGAGATTTGAATGACTTAATTAAAATACATCTCCATTTTGGTTCTTGTAACTAAGCTATTTGGGATTAATCTGCAATATTTACATAAATGAGATTGTGCCTCTCAATCTTTCAAGCGACCAATTAATTAGTGCTAGAGGCGAGATTACTGCTCATGTTGCTCTGAGGAACTGAGCATTACTTATTCCTGTTTAAGTAATCATATTTTGAAGAAAAGGTGAAGTAGGCATATAGTAAGATATTAATTCTCAACTATAATATATGGGAGGTTCACACATTTTATTAAACTTATTCTGAGATTTTATTAACTGGTATTTTCACTTAATACAAAGCTAATAGATTTATTGTACTGTGCTGAACGATATTAATGGTCTTAGCTCATAAAATTATACTATTTTTCCATATATGACAATGGATGAATTTTCTTCTTTATATTATTAACATATGACAATCTTTTACTCATTATTTCCTCTTATTGGATAAGATTATTTCTTGGTTCCATTTTGACAATGCACTTCTCATTCTTGGACCTCCTTCTTCATGAAACAACATTGTTATTTATGATTTTAAGAGTTAAAAGGGAGAAGCCATGGCAGGTGATGTTGATTCTGCTCTGTGTATTTACAGGTTGTTATTAATGTTCCTAAGGGATGTATGGTACCGGGCTTTGTATGTTTAAGTGGGCAATTATATCTTACCAATTGGGTCAAAAAAAAAAAGAGTTAAAAGACAGATTCCTACTTGGAATTCTGACTCCCTACTCCTCAAACTGTATCTCTTTTGTCCATTATACAGACCTGGTAACTATTAAGTATCAAATAAAGCCATGAAACCCCTCTGTAGCCAATCACTTATTCAGTGGTTCATTCATTTAGAACTGTCTACTGATTGCTTACTCTGCTGGGAACTTCCTATGCTTGAGGTAGGTATCTGGGGAGATACGGCAATGCAATTAGAATTCCCCCTCAGAAGATTTTTTTCTAACTTGGTTAATATATACATAGTTTATAATTTTAAATATTCAAAACCAAATGCTGGCGAGGATGTGGAGAAAGAGGAACACTCCTCCATTGTTGGTGGGATTGCAGACTGGTACAACCATTCTGGAAATCAGTCTGGAGGTTCCTCAGAAAATTGGGCATTGAACTACCTGAGGACACAGCTATACCTCTCTTGGGCATATACCCAGAAGATGCCTCAACATATAACAAAGACACATGCTCCACTATGTTCATAGTAGCCTTATTTATAATAGCCAGAAGCTGGAAAAAACCCAGATGCCCTTCAACAGAGGAATGGATACAGAAAATGTGGTACATCTACACAATGGAATATTACTCAGCTATCAAAAACAATGACTTTATGAAATTCATAGGCAAATGGATGGAACTGGAAAATATCATCCTGAGTGAGGTACACCAATCACAGAAAAACACACATGGTATGCACTCACTGATAAGTGGTTATTAGCCCAAATGCTTGAATTTCCATACCATTTCCCTTTTCAATGGATGGGGAATTATTAAGTACAGGGATGATTAAGTTGGGAAAATCAGTTGAAATTAATTGCAGTTAATGTGATACTATTTACTCTTAAGTTGTACGAATTCCACCATATTGTTATACATCACAGAACATCTTTCCTTGAAATAGCATATACTGCACACTCTCCCATGCCATTTCACAGGAGCGTAAAATGAGCATGTATTCTGTTCTGCTCTCTGCTCACTCATGTGATTACCTACTGCTGGGCATTCTTAGAACCATCTCATTTCTACTCTCAAAGATCCCTCAGCAGCCCACAGAGATCCCTTTTCCTCAGTTGATCTGATGACTGATGTTTCTCATGCTTGGTGTTTATTTAACCTGCTTTCTAAAGATTTTCACCTTCACTCTTGTCAGTCTTTATACCTAAGTTTCAGGTTTTCTAAAACTCAGTCTAAACATATACTAGTACATTTGGTTCATTCTTGCTAGTTCTTCTTGTCCCACACTATCCCTTTCTACCCTTTCCTCTGCTTCATATCATAGTTTGTGCTCACATAAAATACAGACCAGCATTGTTATTTATGATCTTAATTTTAGTCTTGAAATTGTAGTATACATATCTAGATTAAAGATGAAACAGAATCAAGTTCCTAATCACTCATTAAATCTCAAGTAAGTTTGCCTTCCCCTAGTTACTATGCTATTATTACTCTTCAACTGTATTGTCCAAAAATACCTATAATTTATCTGTTATTCATAATGTTACTTTTTCATCTTGTCAACATTTTATTAGGTTAACCTATATCTTCTTCCTTGACTGTTTGGAGAACTTTTATGAGAGTTCTATTTTTGTATCAAAAGGAGCTCACAACTACCTTTACATTTAGTTTTGAAAATGCATAGTATAATTAAAACCCCATAATGTTAACTATTTATTGCATTTTATTCCCCAAGTTAAGCTTAAATTAAGAACAACATCTTGGTGGCATTTTATATGGTGAGCTAACACTTTTTTCAAGTCCAGTCATAGGTGGGACAGTCTTTACCAGAACTGTACAGATCCAGACTAAACAAAATCTCTTGTCTCCTTTAGCTACTGGAGTGCTTTTAGAGTACGGTAAGTCTGTAAGGTGGTTCCACCTTTCCCTTTGTTCATCCAAAATGTCTCCTGGCCAGAGCAACTGCCCTTCCCTCAATACTTCTTCTTCTTTTTTCATTTTTTCTTTTATTGGATTTTTTTATTTACATTTCAAATGCTATCCCCTTTCCCGGTTTTCCCTCTGGAAACCCCCATCTCAGCCCCTTCACCCGCTTCTCTGAAGGTGCTCCCCAACCATACCACCTATTCCCTCCTGCCTCCCTGCCATAGCATTCCCATACACTGGGGCTTCCAGCCTTCACAGCACCAAAGGCCTCCTTTCACATTGATGTCTGACAGGACAATCTTCTGCTACCCATGCTACTGGAGCCATAGGTCCATTCCTGTGTACATTTTGTTGGAAGTTTAGTCCCTGGAAGCACTGGGGGTCTGGTTGATTGATATTGTTGTTCTTCCTTTGGGATTGCAAAACCCTCTAGCTCCTTCAGTCCTTTCACTAACTCCTCCATTGGGGATCCCATGCTCAGTCCAACAAGATGGCTGTGAGCCTCCACCTCTGTATTTGTCAGGCTCTTGCAGAGCCTCTCAAGTGACAGCAATATCAGGTTCCTGTCAGCATGCACTTCTTGGCATCTACAATAGTGTCTGGGTTTGGTGACTGTATATGGGATGGATCCCCCAGGTGGGGCAGACTCTGGATGGCCTTTCCTTTAGTCTCTGTTCCACATTTTGTTCTCGTATATTCCTTCTGTGGGTATTTGATTCCTCCTTCTAAGAAGGACGAAAGCATCCACATTTTGGTCTTCCTTCTTGTTGAGTCATGTGGTCTGTAAATTGTATCATGGGTATTCTGAACTTTTGGGCTAATATCCACTTATCATACCATGTGTGATTTTCTGTGATTGGTTTACCTCACTCAGGATGATATTTTCTAGTTCAATTCATTTGCCTATGAATTTCAAGAAGTAATTGTTTTTGATCGCTGAGTAGTACTCCATTGTGTAGTTGTACCACATTTGCTATATGCATTCCTCTGTTGAAGGGCATCTAGGTTCTTTCCAGCTTCTGGTTATTATAAATAAGGCTGCTATGAACATAATGGAGCATGTGTCCTGGTTATATGTTGGAGCATCTTTTGGGTATATGCCCAAGAGTGATATCCACAGTGATTTTACAAATCCACCAACAGTGGTGGAGTGTTCCTCTTTCTCCACATCATTGCCAGCATCTGTTGGCACCTGAGTTTTTGATCTTAGTCATTCTGACTGGTGTGAGGTGGAATCTCAGGATTGTTTTAATTTGCATTTCCCTGATGACTAAAGATGTTGAACATTTAAGTACTTCATGGCCATTCTATATTCCTCAGTTGAGAATTCTTTGTTTAGTTCAATAGCCCATTTTTTAATATAGCTATTTGATTCTCTGAAGTCTGACATGTTGAGTTCTTTTATAGATTGGATATTAGCTATAATCCTATGAGATGTAGGATTGGTAAAGATCTTTTCCCAATCTTTAATTTGCCATATTCTCCTATTCACAGTGTTTCTTGTCTTAGAGAAGCTTTGCAATTTTATGAGGTACCATTTGTCAATTCTTGATCGCTATTGGTGTTCTGTTTAAGAAAATTTCCCTGGTGCCTATGTGTTCAAGTCTCTCCCCCACTTTCTCTTCTATTAGCTTCAGTGTATCTGGTTTTAAGTGGAGGTCCTTGATCCATATGGACTTGAGCTTTGTACAAGGCAATAAGAATGGATAGATTTGTATTCATCTACATGCTGACTGCCAGTTGCCTACAATAGTATTTTGAGGCCACCAAACCTGAGAATCTAGAATCAGTATGTAGAAAACTTAAGAAATGTCTATTTGTCCCCTTATATAGTTCATTAATTTTCTCAACTGGTTTATAAGTTTTTTCACTGTCAAGGATGTTCTTCTCAAGAGGATATGATCATAGATGAATTGCCCCAAAACCTCCTGCTCTCAAAGTATAAGTTTAATAAAAAGATACCAAGGAATTTTCCCCTGTTCATTTTTGGCTGAATTGCTCGTGGCACAAGAAATAATTAGAACTGGAGAACAAACTGTCCACCTATAAAGATCTGACTAAACCCATATCCCATTGCGTACTTACATTCAGAGATAAAAGAATAATAAGAGGTTACTGTAAAACTGTGCATATAAAAATCAAGAAGAACAAGTTCCATTCACATGGATTGCCTCTATAGGATTCCCTTCATATAATGGAAGAATAATGTCAAAGTTGGATGAAAATTCCCAAGCCAAGAACCTGAATTACTAATTAAGGAAAATCTTATAGCATAATAGAACAATTAATCTGAGCAAGATCATAAAGTACCACAAGCTGTGAATGAGTTCTGTCTTTGACAAGGGCCCCTGAAAGATGAAGATTCTATCATATGTCCTCAGAGACATGAGGTGCCATGACAGATTAAGTAACTATACTGGCCTAGATATACACACTTTAGTTATTGCCAATAAAGGACAACCTTTGTTTAACTCACTCAGAGTTTTGATACTGTATAACTCTCCCCATCCAGCCTGAACACACCTATATACTTTCATGAATATAAAAGAATATCCAATATTGTGTACTGAATTCAGTACACAATGAACTGAGCTTAAGATCAAACCTTTATTCATCTAGAATTAACCAACTTTGTCTTCTGAAAATCCAACCCTGCATAATTTTTATGAAGAAGAGCCATATTGGTGCTTCTGTTCTGTAAAATCTTGGATGGTATCAAGTTTCTTATGCCATTCAGAGATGAGCTTCCCAGTTTCCACTTTCTTTCCATCAAGAGACATATTTGTCAGTGTGATTCACTCTTTGGCTTGTTTTCACTCCACAGACCTTATATACTTATGACTACATGATTTATTTATTTATTATAAATGATATGTATGTATTCTTCTCTTCAAAAATAAGCTATAGATATATATGGGCTTCACTATGTTTATTGTAGCATTTTTAAGGCTTAAGAAAATCCTAGGTACAGAAAAAGCCTCCAGTAGGAATACTTAAACTAATGAAAGGAAAATATTCATATTATAATTTTAGATATTTTAAAATATTTACTATATTTATTTAATATGTATTTATATGTCAAATTTGTCCAGTGTAATAGGTGTTAGGTATATTTTTTTCATATTGCCTTTTGAAGTGCTTCACTAAGAAGTTGTCAATATTGTCTCCATGATGCTGAATTGAGAAACCCATAGCAACTAGCAAGAGAAGCAACTGGTCACCTAATGCCTAATGAAAAAAGTTTTCTTATTTTATAATTTTACAACATTATAACCTCAATAAGAGACTAACTTAAAGTTACTTCTTTATTGTTTAATATATTATTTTCAGACACTATAACTTCTAAGATTCTAAGGTTCAATTCACACTAGAATGTTATCTCTCAGGAGATGTCTCTGTAACGTATTCCTGTTCACCTATTCCATACAAAACCCATCATCTATCACATCTATCATCTATGTGCCATCTGCCCATCAATCAATCATCTTTCCTGAATCATTTATCAATCTATCTTCTATCAATCATCTATTCTCCATCTATTCTCTCTCCATCTGTAAATAGGTTCATAGATAAACAGATCTATTACACATCTGTTTATCATCTATACTTTTATCACTCATTCTTATTCTATCATCTATCAACCAATGTCTCTTCTATTTATCATATAAAATCCATCTATTTCATCTGTCTGTCATCTGTTTATATTCCAACTCTTTATAATCTATTTAAATTTCATTATTCTAATTTCATCTATTTTTCTTTCAGTTCCTTATTATTCCTATGTTCCTTATTATTCTATACTCAATTTGTATCGTGTTTAGCAAGTATCAATATTTTAATGACTATCATGGATGCATAGATAAAGTGAATGCATTCTTTTTAACTTGTGCATTGTTAAATGCAAACTTTTATGTTTTCTAATATAGCTGTATCTTGCTACCAGATACATTGCATATATTGTGATATTTTTAAGTACTACACACAAGACAGTTGATTTATTTACAGTTTTACTCCTCCATCTTTGTTACTATCTGAAATTAATAATTTTCACTTTTAAAATCAATCAAAAAATGTAAAATGTCTTATTTAAAGGGGCATGGAACCACTTCCTCTGTACTATGAAGACACTGGTTTCAGCTTCAAGATTCTCAAGGAAATCATTGAGGAAACCTACATAGACAAGAAATGGCCCTTCACTGGGAATATCTCTACATGTAGTCAAATCCTATGTGATATCAGTGACCAAGATGAAGACACAGAGGACCCTTGTCATTTGCTAGGGCCATCTCCATTTTATATGAAAGTACAATCACTTTGAGAAATGCCACAAGATCGTGTCTATGTTCCTTCCCCCTGTTTCAGGTATGTCATCTTGGTAACATTGTCAATGTGGGAGATTGCAGGACCCTGAGAAAAACTGAGTTTCAATGTCCTCAAGGTCATGAAAGATGCTGTCACCAAGAACAATTTCAAAAGTTCTCTAGCCAACTCTCTAAAACTAATAAAGTTTTTACCAACTTAAATAAATCATCATGTAAGACAACATTTCAGAAAGTTTCAGATATTATTTTTATTGAAATACCTTCTTCAGATGAATCTACTTCGTGATCATTTTGAATTCATTCAAACAACAAGCTGTCTAGGTTAAAAAAAAAAGGTTGTAATTATTTTCTGTAAAATTTGGGAAAGTTCACATACTCATGTGTCTATATATATACATATGCGCCAATATCTTTTCAAAAGGATAAAGGGACCCAAAGAGGCTTCCTCCTGCCGTGAAGGACAAAAACTCAAGATAGTGTATTCTGACATAAAGTGCATTGCTTTGCCAATCTCTGAAATGTCACTCTGTGGGCAGCCTGCTGCTCTCGGCTCAGAGCCATGGTGCCAAGACTGCTAATAAAAAAGAATAAAGGTTAATGAAGGCATCGGGTTATTTATTATCTTGAATAAAAGAGCTGAGGTCCTGTCTGGTAATTTGTTCAAGGCATAAGGTCTTGCCTTATTTTGAAAATTGTTTCATCCTTTATGCATATTCTTAATTTGAATGAAATAGTCTTCCCATATTTATTAGATATGCAATTATATTAAAATGAGTGGAAATTTCATAGAAGTAGAAATATGATGCCTGATGTACATAAAAATAAATCTTTCAGAAAACTCACTTTCATCAGCAGCTGATGGAGTTGTGCCCATTAAATATATCTATTATCTGCAAAGAACAATGAAGGAAAAACAAGTCCCAACACTGTACAATGATAGAGACACACACAGGAAAACTGACCTTTATGAAGTTATATTTATTTTTAGATTTAGATTTGGCTTTAGAAAGTGTGGTTTCACTTAAGAAAAACTAAGTATGGAATAAAGCAAGGAAGCCTGTCAAATGAAAAAGCATCAAAGACCCAAAGTCAGCCATATCCCCAAGCCAGAGCCAGAGCCTTATTTTTAAATGCTCATGTCCATCTTACTGTAACAGCTTTGCAGTCTTTGGCTGGGGACACAAAGGAAAGCATACAGAATGTGTGCAAAGTGGGTCAGTTTTGTGCTCAAATTCAAGATGAGAGTGATCTGAACTTGAAACACACAGTGCTTGCAATGTTATCATTGCTATGCATGGTTATGCTGAACACAACACTTTTATTCTCCAGTGAGAATTCATGTGAAGACACATTTCACTTGACAACTGGGCATCCCTGTAGTCCTCATCTTATGCTACCTTATTAAAACTTAAAACAATTACTACAGATCAAAAACCTGAACGTGAGTTCTATTTTTTCTTACTTTATAGATTTATACTGCTTTAGATTTGGGGTTTATAAATGTCTAATTCTGTGTTTGATGTTCTTTTCTAGTTTTCTTTGAAATGGACAATTTAATGTGAGTAAGATTTTGGGTACCATTACTTCTTGACTAATATAGCATTGATAATTATTTCCAGAAATAATCTTACTACTATAAAGGTTCAGACAACTCTTTCCAAATATCCTTAGGTATTAAATATAAGCTTGAAACTCTCCAATATTGAAGAAGTATATAAAAATCTTCCCAAAGTTTTGTTATGTGTTACATGAGAAAAAATAATTTCTCTAAAACTTTGTAGATAATTTACAGAAGATATCACATTTATATATAAGGTACATTTATGTGATTAAATGTACTTTCTGATTAAATAAATATGTCTAATATAGAAGAACCAAGATTAATAAATACAATGAGTACAATGGTCATGAGAAATGTTCATGTCTATTCTTGCTCTCCTGAGAGGTGCAGAGCTTTCCAATCCTGGTACTTTCTGAGCAATGCATATGGCTTCTGCAGATGCTTTTCTCTTGGGAAGTGAAATGTTTGTTGGTGGTCTAGTGGTTAGGACTTAATATTCTTTCTGTGACCTGTGAAATGCATCAGCAGTGTGTGTGTGTGTATGTGTGTGTGTGTGTGTGTGTGTGTGTGTGTTATTTGTAGGAAACACAGAGAAGAAGTCTAAATTTTTCTCTGAATATTAGAGATTGTGACTTCCCAACCAGTCTTTCTCACAAAACAAGATTACATGGGGTATGTACTCCAGCTGATGCATGAAGAGATAGCTCCATTGAGAAATAACTGCTTTATTCCCCAAATGTCAGGCTGTTGACCTTTATTATTATATGGTAGCATTCTTTTTTCTCTATACGCCCATTTGGATGGGCTTTAACCAATGTAGTGACAACTGAGGCAAGAAAACATTCCTGTTTCTCCACCCACCAAAGCAACAGCAACCAGAATATCTCAACAAATATGATTTTTATCCCAACTGGAGAAATCTCTTTTTCTTTCATCATTTTAAAAATTACTTTTCTCTCATATATTCTGACTTCAGTTTCCCGCTTCACCCCTCTCCTATCAATTCCTCTTCACACCTCCCCTCTCCACCAGACTCACACCTCCTTCCCTTCTGTTCAGAAAATACCAGGTCTCCACGTGGTATCAATCAAAGGTAGCATACCCAGATGCAATAACTCTAGGCACATTCCCTCATATTAAAGCTGGACTAGGCAACACAGCGGGACAAAAAAATTTCAAAAGCAGGGAAAGCAGAGACATCCACATTCCCACATTTGGTAGTCTCACAAGAACACTGATCTATGCAACCATAACATATATACAAAGGACTTAATCAGATCCATAAGGCTCAGTTGATTCAGTGGTGGTGAGCCCTTATGAACCTTGATTAGTTCATTCTGTGGCTTTTATGATCTCCTTAACTCCTCTAGATCTGACAGTCCTTCCTGTCCCTCTTCTGTAGGATGCCCAAAGCTCCACCTCATTCATCTTTGGCTGTGGATCTTGGCAAGTGCTCCCATCAGTTGCTAGATGAAGCCTTTCTGATGAAAAATATGCTAGGCTTCCATCTATGAACACAGCAGAATATTATTATGAATCATTTCAGTGAGATTTTTCCTTCATGTATACAAACAATAAATGGGTTAAAAAATTATGAAAACAACACTTTCACGATAGCCATGAATATCATAAAATATCCTGGAATAAGTCCAATCAAACAAATGACAGACTGATATATCAATAATGTCATGCCTCTGAAGAAGATATCAGAAGATAGAAAGATCCCAGATATTCATGGATCAGTAGAATTAAAATAGTGAAAATGGTCATCTTATCAAAAGCAATATATAGATTCAATACAATCTTAATCAAAATTCCAACACAATTCTTTACAGACATTGAAAGAACAGTACTCAACTTCATATATAAAAATACCCCAGGATAAGTAAAATAATCTTGTACAAAAGAGAACTTCTGTGATTATCACCTTTCCTGACTTTAAGCTGTATTGCAAAGGTATAGTAATAAAAACAACATGTTATGGCATAAAAACATGTTGATCAATGGAATCAAATCAAGGACCCATAATACATAAAACTACACACCTAGAAAGTCCTGATTTTTCAAAAGGAAATAAGAAATACTGGACAAAAGCAAGTACTTTCAACAAATGATGCTGATCTAACTGGATATCTGAATGAACAAGAATGCAAAGAGATCCATATCTATCACCCTACACAAAACTCAAGTTCAATTGAATAAAAACCTTAACATAAAACCACATACACTTCACCTGATGGAAGAGAAAGTAAGGAACAGCCTTGAACTCACTGGCAAAGGTGACAAATTCCTGAACTGAACACCAATAGCGTAGACACTAAGATCAGCAACTAATAAACCTGGCCTCATTAAAATGAAAAGATTCTATAAGACCAAGGAGATAGTCAGTAGGACAAAACAGTATCTTACAAAATGAGAAAAGATTTTTACATCTGACAGAGAGCTAATATCCAATATATATAAAATCTCAAGAAGCTAGACATCAACAAACCAAGTAATCTGATTTAAAATATGGGGTATAGTTCTAAACTAAGAATTCTCAACACAGGAATCTCAAATGGCCTGGAAACAAAGAAATGTTTGACATCCTTAGCCATTGGGAAAATGCTATTCAAAATGATCTGGGCTTCCATATTATACCTGACAGAAAGGCTTAGAAAAACAAAACAATACAAACAAGCAATCAAACAAAAACATGTGATAGCTCAGCTCATGCTGGTATGGATATAGAGCAAGGGAAAAATTCCTCTGTTGCTGCATATTTGTTCCGAGACTTTTGAAATCAATGTGGTGGTATCTCAGAACATTGGGAGTTGATATAATTCAAGACCCAGCTATACAACTCCTGAGCATGTTCCCAAAAGATGCACTATTCTACCACTAGAACACTTGTTCAGCTATGTCCATAGCAGCTTTATTTCTGATAGTTAAAAACTGGAAACCTAGATGACTTTCAACCAGATAATGGATAAATAAAATGTAATACATTTACACAATAGAGTATTACTCAGTTGTTAAAAAAGTAATATTATGAAAAAACACCCAGAGTGATGTAACCCAAACTCACAAAGACAAGCATGATACATCCCTTCCCCCGAGATGCCAGTCATAAGATAGATATAGCATGGAATAGAGCTTATTTAGAGCATGAGTAGGGAAATTCATGAGTAGGGTGTAAAAACAGAGAGAAAGGCAGAAAGAGAGAGAGAGAGAGAGAGAGAGAGAGAGAGAGAGAGAGAGAGAGAGAGGTCAGTCAGGAACATGTGGAGAGAGAGGAGGGAGGGACGGGGAGAGAAGGGACAGAGAGGGTAAACGAGTAGTGTATGCCAAGCCCTGGCAGTGGGCAAAGCAATTAAGCAGTTTTTCTCAGGGGTTATCATACCACAATTTAGGTAGAATCTTATTTGATTTTCCCATATGTTTTTTAGAGTCCTTCGTAGAAGGGGGGTAAACTGTCAGTATTTGGGAGTCTCTGTCTATCATAAGTTTAAACATTTAACATTATGTTTAGCAGAGTTTTTAGAATTTGAGAGTCAGTCTATTAAGCATATCTGAATTAGACAACCTGAATTTGTTTAATTATTTGTTCTAGATGTATCTAGCAAGTAGAGCACATTGTGACTTAATGGCAGCAGCAAAAGCAAGACTAAACATATATTTAAGGGAGTGATCTTTAACTTTTTATTGTTTAGAAAACCTTATTTACCAAGACAGGTTAGAAGGAAAACCTTATCTTAAGTGTTAAGTGACTTTGACAGGATGTACTCCTAAATGTCGTGAACTGGGGACTGCCCATTACAAATATGGCACTGAAGCTATAGCCAGCCATGTTACTAGCATTAGCCAAGACGGCACTGAAGCTACAGCTATGCCTGGAGGACAGTCATGTGTTATACCTTAGAACGGAGCTGTAGAAATGTGCCTGTGTATCTTAGAATGGAACAACAGAAGCATAGCAAAGACAAACATTTAGGCGAATCTAAACAGTGTGAGGGGCATGCAGCTTGACTTGGCAATGGGTGGTGGCCATGAGAACATGCTTGCAGATTGGCCGAGCAGAACCTTGGCTAGGGGGGTAGATCAGTGAGTAGTGTCTGAAACAGGGTTCTGTCTCCTAGCAACTCCACTCAGGTGGGAGAGCTGTAGGGGAAAGAGAGCTTGCACCCACAACATAGAGGACCAGGCAGCAGGGCTTAGTAGGCAAGGGTGTCAGAAGCAGCAGCAGCAATAGTGGCTGCAGGAACACAAAGGTGTCTGTGGAGGCCAAGGAGAGCATAGCACAGGCAGAGCTTGAGCACTGGGGGTGAGGTGGGGTGGGGCAGGGAACCAGGAGTGGAGAGCAAAGATGTGGAGAAAGAATGAGGCTGGGGTGGTGGTGGGGGTGAAGGGACTATGGTTTTTAAAGCGCTTTTAAATGCCCTTGTAGAGTTACTGGTTTGTAGATAATGGGGCCAAATTTAGCCTGTGAATTAGACCAGGAGGTGTTGCAGTGAAGACATTCCATGTGGATGAGAGTAGGAGAGAAGCTAGAGATTTGTCCATTCCAGTGTCCTGAGGACAGATGCAGTAGCAAAGGTGGCAGGCAGCCAGACCAGTCATGATGACTTGGTGATCTAGGGACCTGAGTTATGGTCAGCTGTGGGACTTGGAGCCCAAGGAAGGATGGTTTGGCTAAGCAATAGGATTTTTCCAGCAGCAGCAGGAGAGAACCATTTCCCTGAGATCGAGGGTGAGGGGGTCACCCAGGGGTAGAGGTCCTAGAATGAAGGTTCAGGGAGAAGGCCAGTCATGGTTGTAAGTGCCTCAGTCTTCAAGGACACCACAGGGATGTTTATTATGACAAGTAGGGGAGGGGGAGCTTAGCAATTGGCCATTGTTTGGGTAGATAAGTCCAGGAAGCAATCCAATGACTGCCAAGTTCATGTGGCAGCAGGAGATGTGAACCTGTGAGTTTTTGAATCTGAGTCACAAGGAACCTATGTTGTGTTTTATAACAAAGAAAGAGCCAAGATAGGTTTGGTAAAGGTGTGGTATGGTGAGGTGGATGGGGTGCCTCTGTGGGCCCATGCTGAGACATCCATTCCCCTGAGGTACCAGCCAGATACAGTTTGGGATAGCGTTTATTTAGGACATAGGGACAGGAACTGAGGGAGAAGAGATAGAGATAGAGAATGAGAGAGATGGTAGAGAGAGAGAAAGAAAGGACAAAGAGAAAAAGAGGCTGACCAGGAACACATGGTGGGGGAGGGGAATTGGGGAAGAAGGAAAAAAGAGGGTAAGAGGGTAAGATAGTAAGAGAAAAGAGAGTGAGGAGGGGAAAAACAGCCCCTTTAATAGTGAGTCAGGCATACCTGGCTTTTGCCTGGTAAGTGTGGGGCAGATCCTAGAAGCAATGCCAACATTAGCTGTTAAATAAGGGATAATTATGTCATAATCCAATGATCCAGAGAGCCCAAATAACAAGAAAGGTCCAAATGGCCATCCACAAATCTCTCTGTGAATGAGAAATCATATGTATTTCATGGGTTGTCTAGGAACAGACTGAAAAGAGAAAGGTAGAAATTATGTGACAGTAGGGATGGAGAGAGTACTGGAAGAGACAGCTGGATTTGGGGAGCAATTCATAGGTGAGGTAGAAGCCTAGTGCACACCCAGGAACGTAAGAGGGTGACCCTAGCTAAGAATCCTACTATTGGGAGTTACAAAGCCTGAACAGATACGCCCTCTACCGAAGATAGGCTTTCACTGGAGGGTTTCAGACACCAATCCAGCCACAAAATGTCTAATCTTCCTGCCTGCAAGTTGTGCCAGGGTAACAATGGTGTGGAACTTGGCGGAGCTGCCAACCAGTAGTTGATCCAGCCTGAGGCCCATGTCATGAGAGGGTGCCCATACCGGAAACTGCCTGGAGGGCCAGGTACTCGAGACAAGATAGCACAAAGACCTATGATAGAACCAAACATGACTGGTGAAAAAAAAAAGAGAAAAAAAGAATTTTCTTTTTCAAATGATTACTTTCTATAAAAGTCAGAAGCAAACCTCTTCAGTGTCACTTTTAGATGGCCTCAGCATTTTTGAAGATTAACTTTACTACAAAAACCTCAAACATTTACAACTTCCATACAGACTAAAAGTCCAGTATTTTTACATGTGTAATCATATAGCACAGAATAAAATCACAAGCAACCATATAAATCGAGTCACTCTCTCGTATTGTTAATACACCTGTGGTGGCTACTAATGTCCTATGGTAGTAGAAAAATATTCTAAGTCATTTTTATATGTGCAAAAGTAAGATAGCAGTAGTTATAACTACATACAATTTAGTTATGGGAAAGGATACTGTATACAATCTTATAAGTCAACCTCTTGAAATGACTAGTTGAAAAGATGAAGAACATTCTTTTCCACTGTGTGAGATAGCAATAGCTTTTATATATATACATTCACCCAGTCTTTTAGTATTTAGAGAAAGAAGTACGATTTTTCTTCCTTTCAGGTTTTTTTATGACTACTCATGTCATCTTGGTTACATATGTGATTTTTCACAGATTTAGTTGGCTCTTATGCAAAAATACTGTGGACATTACACAAATAGTAGTAATCATAGTAGTAAAGAAAATATCTATCTCAAAGAGTTATAATCACAAAAATTATCAAAACCTTTGGCACATTAATAATTCTGAATAAAAATTATTTTTCAGGCTGTAATGAATAGTTCTAAGTCCATGGTTATACATGTGATCCAAATTGAACCGTGTGGGTCATAAAACAAAAAAAAATACACATAAAAATAGACAAATAAAAATTAAGGAATCATGGGTGAAAAAGAATTATAGGGAAAACAGGAGCGTAAAGGTGGAAAAGAAGAGTTCACAGTAATCAAAATACTCATTGTGTCCAAAATTATTAAATAAAAGTAATAAAAGTTGTTGTGGTAAAAATAAAAAAGGTTAGGCAGTTACCAGTTTCTGCTCATTCCCATTCCACAGAGTTCCGCTCTCTGGCTGTTTCTCTGCCAGCTGCTTTCACACACTGTCCCCTTGGCAGGGTTGTTACCGGGTTTGACATAAACATCGAGTTCTAAGGGCCATTCTAGCATGGCACCATGCCATGCTATCTCTGGGCATTCTCTTGTCCAGCACAACCTCCAGAACTGAGACAGGTTGTCTCTCTGCCCACCAGAAACATTGCTCACAACCCCTGTAGCCTGGTAAAATCCAAGCTCTAGAAACTTGTAGTTTAACAATTAGATTTATATGTTATATGGTCAATCTATAATGCAGTCACAGAATAAATTCACAAACCACAAACCTAGACAAGATAAAATTGACCTAGTCCTCCTCCATCTGGATCATCCTGTTCTGTTGTCTCCATCTTGATTTCTCCCGCGTCTCCTCCTCTCCCCTTCCTAGACTTTTTCCCCATCTACCCTTCTTTCTCATCCAATAATAGGCTTTGCCTTATCCTGGACCTGCCTTGCTACATAATGACATCATCCTACAAAAAAAATTAGTGAGATTCACAAAATGTAAGAAATTGAATTTTCATAATATTATTTGGGTTGAAACTTTTCAGTGACAGTCACAAAGAAAGGACTATAATTTTTTTCTAGACAATGAATGTGAATTAGATGGCATAGAATTACAATGAACAATATTTAAAGACTACGTGAAGCAACTTGAAAAATTGAAAAGAAATTGTGTCTCTTTAAAGCTATATCTTCGACAAACACCTTTAAAAAATTACTCTAGATTATTTTAAAATGTTCAGCTAGAGTTCAATTTAATTTGTTTTGTTAGTAGATTTTTGTGGGGATTTTATTAATTAAAATTGTTGATTTTATTAAAAATTTGACATTTTTATAATTTTATAAAATACGTATTAATTAATCGTATCCCTCATATCTCAAGTCTCAACGGTAATAGCATTCTGTATTGGGACCTGATGCTTCTATAACTATGAGTTGCTTGAGGTAGTCTCATGTAGCCCAGACTGGGTTTTAACTTAATATAAAGCTGAGACTGGCCTTGAACTCCCTATCCTCCTAGCTCTGTCTCCAAAGTACTGGCATAATAGATGTGCTATTATTCTTAGTTTGACTTTTTCGCTGTTTCATTTTATAAAAAAAAATTCTAACCTCATTTTAAAGGTAATTATCACACATATTGATTATTATTTAAAAGACATAAAGTGAAGAGTTGAATTTAGGTAGTGTTACTTTCAGAGTATGTCATGAAGTAGAGAATATCTTCAGATTTTCTTCTATGAATATCTAACAGCATTAGGCTCAAAGGAGTCTACTATAGTCATTAAGTTGATTTCATATGACCAATCACTTATTTATTTCATGGTTATGGTCAAGCTCTGCGGGGTTCTTAGTTATTATGTGAAAAAAAAAGACACAGGGCACACAATGAAATGAATAAATTCTGCTCATTTCTCTTTCAAAAGGATGGAAATGGAAACCAACAGAAATATACTTACCAGATAAGAATTACCCATCATAGATTTCATTTGGGGAAGGAAGTATATTAATTAAGATAGTAATGTTTAGGTAACATTTTCCTTAAAGAACTGTTTATTAAGCACTCAATGACCATGTAGGAGAAATTTCAGGAATAATGAAAATAGTTTTCAGGCTCTTCATACTTTCATTTTTTAATAGTTTAATAATAGTTTAAACTATTTGGGGAAGATAAAGACATAAGAATATCAAAATATCATGGACATGAAAATGGTAATTAGCAGCAGAATAGAGTGCATCTCTGCATGCTAGCTAAGCACAAACTATAGCAGTGTATTTTTTAATTCTTTTCAAAGCTCTTGTACAGTGAGCACCATGACAAAACAGTGATAATGTCTTCCTCCACAGGAAAAGAAGCTGTGCTCCCCAACTGTGAGAGTAGAAACATTCTCTTCAGAGCTAAAGCCAGGCTTTTTTTCTAGTTCAGTGAAAATTAAATTAAATCAATAGTATATATCACAATTGCTGAATTTAGAAAATAAATGTTTTCTTGTCAGGGTTTAGATGGAATATTAACGTCCTTAGATACCAACATAGAAGAACGATTATCTCTTAGAAATAACCCAAAAGACTAGCAAATTGCATTATGGTATAAGAAAAGAAATGAACTGTACCATAGAACCTATAACTACCTAGAGGCATAAGATGGGAGTTCTGATTGTTCCCGTAGATTTAGAACTTGCTGTTCCTTGGGTGTTTACAGTACAGTGTCTGGGGATTACTTTACATAAAACTTGGTCCACAGCCCCCAATCTACATACATGATGAGGAAGGATGCCACATGAAGGTCCAGACTAGGAGATATGGGGATATCATAAAGATGCCAACTAACTTATTAGATAACACATAATTCCCTGACTGCTCATTTGAATGGACAACAGTATATTTTTTTTCATTATATACCAAAGGCATATGATACTTCAATTCAACTTTTATTTATTTTATATATTTTTATTTGCTTGTTTATTTATTTATTTATTTATTTATTTATTTATTTATTTATTCACTTTACATCCTATAGAATCCCTGCTCCTTCTAGACCTACACTCTCTCCCAACCCACTTTTGCAATTCACCCTTCATCCTGAATACCAACGCAGTCAGGCATATCAAATCTCATGAGGACTGAGCACATCTTCTGCCACTGAGTCTAGACACGACAACTATACCAGTGGAGTAGATCCAAAGATGGGAAATAGAGTATAAGTCAGAGAGAGCCCTCACTACAATTGTTTGGTGATCCACATGAAGACCAAGCTTCATATATGCTTCACCCAGGTCCAGCCCATGCATGCTCTTTGGTTGGTGGTTCAGTCTCTATAAGCCCCCAGAGGTACAGGTAAATTGATTCTGCAGGTCTTCTTGTGTTGTCCTTGACCCTACTGTCTTGTTCAAGTCCATCCCCTACTCTGCCAAAAGACTTCCTGACTCCCCAAGCTCCCCCTAATGTTTGGCTGTGGGTCTCTGCATCTGTTTCAATCAGCTGTTGGATGAAGCCTCTCAGATGACAGTTGTGCTAGGCTCCTATCTATAAGCATAGAAGAGTATTATTAATGATATCAGGGCTTGACTTTCTCCTATTGACTGGGTCTCAAGTTGAGCCAGCCATTGGTTGACCGTTCTTTCAATTTCTGCTTCATGTTTATTCCTGCACATCTTTAGAGACTGAAATGATGGGAGTATAATTTTATGTTGGCTATTGGCTTGCTGTATACTGCCTTTATTGTGTTTAGGTATTGTCCTTGTATCCCTGGTCTCTCCAAGACTTTTAACAAGAAGGAACCAAAGGCTTTTCAGTATCTAATGAGATTATCATATCTGTTTTTTTTTCTTTCAATTTGCTTGTATGGTAGATTACCTTGATGAATTTTCATATACTAAACCATCCCTGCATCCCTTGAATGAAGCATGCTTGAACATGGTAGATGATGTTTTTGAAAGGTTGTTGAATTCTGTTTGGGGCTATTTTATAGAGTGTTTTTGCATCAATATTTATAAGCGAAATTGGCCTGAAAGTTTCTTTGTTGAATCATTGTATGGCTTAAGTATCAGGGTGATTGTGATCACAGAGTGAGTTTGACAATGTTTCTTCTCTTTCTATTTTGTGGAATAATTAGAGAAGTTTTGGTATTAGCTCTTCTTTAAAAGTCTGGTAGAATTCTGTCCTAAAATAATCTGATCCTGGGATGCTTCTGGTTGGGAGACATTTTATGTCTATTTTCTTAGAACTTATAGGACTATTTAAATTATTTACCTCATCTTAATTTAACTTTGGTAAGTGAAATTTACCAACAATATTGTCTATTTCATTTAGATTGTTTAATCCTGTAAAGTACAGTCTTCTAAAGTAAGATATGATTCTTTGGATCTCCTCAGTGTTGGTTGTTCTTGATGCCCTGCTAATTAACATCAAAGTCTACCATTATCTGAATAATTTTCAGCATAAAATGGTGGACTCCCTTTGTCAGGACAGATTTCTCCATCCCTGACCTTGTCTGAGGAGCTCAACACCTCCCAACCACATCTCTGCCTCTGGAAGGTCACCTAGCCTTGGTGAGATATAAGGTTCAATTTCATTTCTCCTGATGAGAACCCTTTCAGCTTGCACTGAGTTCATGAAATGCTTGTCCCTGTTAATGAATAATCACAGAATCTTAAACCTTCAGCCAATATCCTCTGCCTATCCTGGATATTCCTACCCCTTGTTCCCAAAACTATACAATACTTGAATTACCACAAATAAGGTCTCCCTGCAGCTGGTGGAGGTGTCACCCGCATACACATTTCCCCTCATGGATCACAATTGCCTGATGATGCCCTGGGGCAGGGAGGATCATAATTAGGCCCTCCTTTTTATTTCTGATTTTGTTAATTTCAGTACTATCTTTCTGTCTTTTCATAAGTTTTGTTTAGCATTTGTCTGTCTTATTGATTTTCTCAAAGAACTGGTTTTGATGATTCTTTGTCTTTTTCTCTTTGTTTCTAATTGATTGATTTTAGCCTAGAGTTTGATAATTTCCTGCCATCTACTCCTCTTGGGTGTGTTTGCTTCTTTATTTTATAACTTTTAGGTGTGCTTTTAAATTGCTAGTATGAGACTTCCCCAATTTCTATATGAAAGCAGTTAGTGCTATGACTTTCCCTCCTAGTATTGCATTCATTGTGTCCCATAAGTTTTGTTATGTTGTGCCTTCATCTTTATTGGATTCTAGAAATTGTCCATTTTTTTCTTTATTTCTTCCATAGATAGGCAGAGCCATGGGCCTGACAATGGGTCTTAGGGAATAGAGTACAACTCACATCTTCTGGCTATGCCCCAGGTGGACGCAACATGGACTAGGCTAGTCTGGATGATCCTGAGGCCAGGCAGTTCTCCTTGGGAGAGAAAACAATGGAGCTGCAGTGGTGGTAGTGGTGGGGACAGCATGTAGCTCAGCTCTGCTCTCTGTGACCCAGGTTCATCCATCAGGCATGCCATAGGTGGAATGAAGTATTTCTGGGGCTCTGCAGGCCTTGATGTTCCCGGGACCCATAAGGCCTTCTGGGGAGGGAGGTGATGGAGCTTAGGGGGACAACATGTAGCTTACCTCTCTCAATTGTACTTTCATCCAGATTTAACTAGTCATGCCCAATGGATACTTTTGAGTCACCTGTGGTCCTAAATAATAATTAATTATGAAAAAAATATTCAAAAGAGGAGTAAAGATCAATATTCTAAATAAATGAATGTTTGATTTAGAGTATTATAAACAGGCTTTATTGAGATACAATTTAGAGAGGATACATATATTCTTAATATGTATACAAAAGAAAAATGATCCACATATCAAAACATCAAAAAAAAGGAGTTTCCCAATGTGCAACCCTAGAGTCATATTTCTTTTGTGCCTTCAAATATGCAGCAAATTCTGATGTTTTTCTGTCATTATGGAGAAATTTGCGCCCACCTGAGTTTTGTATGAGTTAAACTGCGTAACATAGTACACTGTTTAGATGTGCTACTTAATATTTACATCTACAAATTCATTTATGTGTTTGTATTCATCAAAAGTTAACTCATTTATTTGCTAAGTAGTGGTTTATGATGTGGGCCAGGCATAATTAATTCTCTCATTAACTTTTTAAGAAATTGGATTATCTACAAGTTGAGGGAAAAACAAACCTTTGTCAATTGTACCATATCCTTCCCATGTGTTCAGCTTCTCTGTAATGAGTGTGTAGAAGTGGATGCTACAGTTGGGTAGCAGCACATGTAGCATTTTCCTCTCCTTTCTTTTTCTCCAAAACAAACTAGAAAAACTCTGCCTAACCAGTTTTCATAGCTACCCTATTTTCTAGCAGCATTTTAGAGTTCCTAATACTCCATGTTATGGCTGGTTCATATATGTCCTACCCATGTGTTCAAGGCTGAGACCCTCATTAGCATGTGAGAGGTGGTGCAAATTTAAAAGTTGGGGTAAAAGAGGAAATTTCCTGTTTATTTGAGGGGCTTATGAGATCCAGGCATTGCTTCTCTCTGGCCTTCTGAGGAAGCCTAATCCACTTCATTTTTTCACTCATACCTGGAACAGCCAGCTGGAATTGGCCATGCTTGTAGCTGCACAGTAGCAGTTCATTGTGCTTTCAATTCGCACCCTCACAAATTCTAGCGTTATGGTTGTTTGAAATACCAACTTGCCATTAATTTGAACCACCTAATTAAAAGTCTCACCTAAAGAACTGTCCCGATTTGCTTTAATGATATTGAAGACCCATTGATACCTTTCTGGTAGCTGTCCAGCTAAAACAGATGTGGCAGAAGAAATATGACCTTGACTTTTAGTCACATGGCTTATTTCCCTGGCTGCTGAGTTAATTTGCCCTGCTGCTGAAGTTGATTCCTTCAATGATATCAGCACCATCATTTCCAAGCTTTCCCTGTGGACTAGGAACTAGTTATTGTCCAGGAAACATTAAGGATATACATGTGAGTGTTTGTGTGTTTGTGCGTGTGCGTGTGTGTGTGTGTGTGTGTGTGTGTGTGTGTGTTTATGTATGTGTGTGTATTATCCCATTGGTTCTCTTCCTTTAGAAAACCATGCCTGATACAACTGGCAATCCTTGAACTTGCAGGAATATTTTTGCTTTGGTAAGGAGAGAGCACATTCCAATATTTTCTCCAGTTTTACTATTGCTTAATTTCTATTGAGACTTACTGAGATTTAAATGATCCATATTTATTTTGGAAAAATTAAATGAGGTTCTATTTTCACTAATAGTTAAGACCAAGATATTATACACTGTTGGTGATTTCCTGAGAGCTAGTATGCACAGGATTTATTGACTTCGGTTGCCTGTGGACAGAAAATACTGCCACTAAAAGGTAGTGGTCTGTCCAGTATATGAAATCCTAAATAACCATAGGTGAAATATTTAAATCTGCTTGCCACTCAATTCACTAGCATGAAGCTAAGAGATAGGTAGGAGTTTTTGGACGCTGATGAAATCAGATGTCAGTGATATAGAGAACTTGCTAGTCTAGTTTTAACAAAGAAAGAAATGTGAATTTGAGGAGAAAGATATGCTGTTGAAAATATATTTTATGTATGTTATGGAGTAATGAAGATCAAAAATTTGGATCTAGCTGTGCCTATAAGGTAACACTGAACTACATGGAAAGAAAAGAAGAAAGGAAATGAAACATGAAGGCAAAAGAAATAATAAGTCAAGGAAACTTTAAAATATCTCTAAGGGCCGAGGAACTGATGGTTCTAGCTGGTCATTATTATCTTTTTGGTCAGATAATATTAAACACATTAGAAAATACAATATGTACAGTCAGAGTTTTGGCAAAAACTGAAGAATGCTACTCACTGGTAAATCTCTCTAGGGTTTTAGTCTACAAACATGTCAGACACACCTTTTCATCACTGGCTATGTAAAATAAAATGACTAGTTTATTATGGGGCATGGACTTGATGTATCCTTGGTATGAAAGGGCATAGGGCTACTTTGAGGTCAGGATATTAATCACACTCAGATTGCTGAGCAGGAGAAAAGGGAAAAGCTAGAGGAAGTTTGTCAGTAAAATGGAAGTTTTCTATTCAAAAAAATTCATAATGATAAGAGGGCAGTATTAGGGGATTAAGTACAGACATGAGCAGATTGTTTACTGACTACATGGTAAAAACAAAGCCTCTCAGAGCCATCAGTCTTCCCCTGTGTGGGTTTTAATTCTTAAGACTTTTTCCTACCTGGGATAATTTGCCTGAAGTGTAAAAACACAAGGCCATAATCATAGGAAAAAACGCTTCAGTAATAATAAGTTAAATGCTAGCTTAACAATTAAGAAAATATCTGATATGACAGACCAAATACAAGTAAAGGCTCATGGATAATAACCTCTATACATATTATTAAAGGACAAATATTTTGATAATAATCTTGAGTTATTCAATTTCTAAGAATTTTATCCTCAGGACCATAATTTTGTGCTATAAGAATATTCATAATAGCTTTATTGAAATATATATGATTTGAGAAATATTTAAGGCAAATGCTATTTGTGTAAACACCTACAGTGTGTTGGATGCAGACCATGTTTTAGTGGTATAAATAGATTCCTCTTCTTTAATTGATATTGTGAGTACATTAATATTAGAGTGGCTGGGTAGATGGCTCTGGAATTAAGGCCACTTTGTGTGCAGGAACAAGGACTGCAATTCCGATCCCAGCACCTAATTGTTGAGTGTTGTCCAACACATTTCTGTAAGTTCAGCAAGGAAAGAGGGAGACAGGAGGATGACTAGGGCTGGCAGACTGCAAAGCTAGATGAAACCATGAGCACTGGGTTTATCCAGAGAACATGTCTCAAAGGAAGAAGGGGGAATCTGATAGAGAAGGGCACTAAGCTCTAGGTACTAAACAATAAACACCCTCTTCTGGCTTCTCCATGAACATACAAGCATGTGTACCATTCACATGTGTTAATAGATACCGCAAACATTTTACACACATACACATACATACCTACACATGCGTGTTTGCATGTTAAACACACATGAGAAAATATACTTACAATAGTTTTGCTGGAGTTTCTAACCCCAATAAGCCATATAGAAAACACACAATCCAGTTATTATACTTAAAATCTATATGCCTAGATTGGGCAGATCTACCACTATACTAACTTATTCCACAGCTATGAGACCCCTTGCTACTTGCAGTGAGCATGTGGGTCTGGTCTATCACAGCTTGCTCTTCTTCCTATATCCTCTCTCCTTTAGTCTCTTTGCTTCATTCTTGTCCTCTTCTGCCTATCTACCTGCTCCCACTCCCAAAACTCCAATGACACATTTCCAACCTGCTCAATCACAGGTTCTAGCCTTTATTGACCAGCTAAAATGAGGAAAGGGATGCAATGAGGTCACCTGAGTACATGATGGACTGCTTTTTGGGGAGTGGGGTTTAAGGGGGTGGGCAACCCCTCTTGAAGAAGTAGAATTAACATCAGAATACAAACATCATCAGGCCAACCCACATCATATACCCAGTTTTGTCTAAATAAAAGGCTTTTTCTCTTATAGTAGCAAGCAATACGCAGTAGGAACTATTTTAAAGCAATTAGAAAAATTATTACCTATGAATTAACTTATAACATCCAGTCCATTAGGCTTGGCTATCAAGATACAGTCTTTTATCTCCTCTCCTAAATAAAAGAGTTTATGATTCTATACCTCAATCATGTTTGAGTTTAACTTGCACTACCAAGTTTCAGATTTACCATCTGAAACCCATCTTTCAAATCAGGAACATCTACTTTAATGCTAACCAATTTAAGTTCAACTGTGAGATTTTAACTAGTCTTCAACCACATCTGAGATTTGAGAAGGAATTAAAAATCACCTGAATATGGAGGAAGTGCAAAGACTCGGCTTCTCAAGCTCATACAATTCACAGAGACAGCTGATTTCCTGGACACTCCCCAACATTCCTTATGATGTTAGAGCATCTGTCTTCAGCCTTCTGGCCCAGAACCAACTGGAAGACCTTAAATGAAGTAGGAATTATGAAGCTTACTTTTGTTGTGGTAATGTCTTACCCCCAATAAACAAATATAAAAACAAACAACCAGTTATTATGTTTATAAGCTATATGGCTAGATTGTGCAGATCTGTCAGTATACTAATTCATTCCCGAGCTATGAGACCCCTTGCTACTTGTGGCTTCTCTGAGCCATATCATTCTTCTCCATCTTCCTTCCAGCTCCTCTTCCTCCATCTCTCTCTCTCTCTCTCTCTCTCTCTCTCTCTCTCTCTCTCTCTCTCTCTCTCTCTCTCTCTCTCTCTCTCCCTCAGTCACACCTTTCCTTTCCACTGACCAATCATTGGCTCTTGCCTTTATTTGACCTGTCAGAATAGGGAGAAGGTTCATGGAGATCACTTGAGTAAGTGATCTACTTCTCATCAAGGGCAGTCCCTCTTAAGGAAGCAGAATGAACATTAAAATACAAAAAGCACCAGGGCAATCCACAATATTCCCCCCTTTTTGCCCAATTAAAAGGCAAATTTCTTTCAGAAATAAATTGAACACAATCCTCACAATTATGTAAGTGGTAAAAAATAACATATTGTCAATTTAGATAAAGGATGCTACCATCTATCCTAATTTAGAGTTTATATTTCTCCCCCTGAATTATGTTCTGATTTTCATTTGCATTACCATCTACGAGCCATACTTTCAAGAGTCTATCTTATCTTTCAATCAAAACCAATATAAGTTTGCTTATGAGAATATAACTAGTCTCCAACCTCGTCAGAAGTCTGAGAACAAATTAAATATTAATTGAGTATATAAGAAGCACAAAACATGCACATACACACATATGTACACATAAAATTGATAAATAAATTTAAGTAAAATATTGAATGTTTTAAAATTTAGATGGTACAGGTAAAATCCAGGAGCCAGACACTCATTTTAGAGAAGTCTCATTATTATGAAATTACAGTGGAATTGAGAGCACTCTCTTAGGTAGCTGTTCTCAAATATTGAGATGAATCATTTCATGAAGTGTTTATCTCAATACAAGAAGCCAATACAAAATGCGACCTAATTATCAAAAACTCCAAGAGAATAGAATCAGTCATTCTTGATTCTAGCTGTCAATAGTTTGCCAGAATTTGGGGTAGTATTGGGTATTAGGTAGTAACCTAGTGCAATGGAAAGGCTTTGGCAAGTAGGAGGGTGACACAGCAAAGACTTCTGGTGATGGAGGACTAGGAGTTTGAAAGTTCCATCCTTTGTAACCAGGAAACACCTCAAGTAGAAGGATTAGGACACCAACCCAACTATAATGCCTCTGATCTATAGTTTTTCACACCTGCAGGATGTCCTGGGACTGAAGCCAGGCATACTTGTTGTCCGATTGACCAGAGACACTTCATAAAACAACTGATAGTGGCAGATACAGAGTCCAACAGCCAAATATTAGGTGCAACTAGGGAGTCCTACAGAAAATCAAGAAGGATTGATTGGAGGACTCAGAGGGGTCAAAGACTCCACAAGAATAGAACCCACACAGTCAACTGCCTGAGAGTCAACTGGACTCACAGAGATTAGAGCTAGGTCTTCTGCATATATGGTTTTATTGTGTGTGCGTGCATGTGTGTGCGTGCGTGCGTGCGTGTGTGTGTGTGTGTGTGTGTGTGTGTGTAACTTGATGGTCTTGTGGTATTTCTAACACTGGTAGCAAGGACTGTTTCTTAGTCTTTTGGCTGTCTTTGGGACCCTTTTCCTTTTACTGGGTTGCTTTGTCCAGTCTTGATGTGAGAATATGGGACAGATTTTATTGCAGCTTCTTAGGCAATATTTATTTGAGAAAAATCCTTAAGATCCTTGAGATGTCTGCTCTTTTTGAGGGGACATGAGGGGTTTGAGTATGGGAACAAGGGAGGAGATTAAAAACTAAAAAGGTAAAAATTGTTAAAGCTTGTATGTTTGATGATTTATGGGATCATATGGGGAACATCTCCAAAAGTAGCCTGTTTTTTGGCACAAGAATTTTTATTTATTGACCTCTCGTGTCTAGTAGAACCATAGTTGCCTTACTATAGAGTAACTCTTTTGAAAGAATAATAAATGTATAGATATATCTGAAGAAGATTCTAGAGTAGTAGGCTTCCACATAGGTTTTATAATCTTACCAGGAAGTGACAGAAAATTAACTTGATCATAAAAAATTAATTTACTAAATTGTGTTTCTCAAGCTATAACATAATAATACACATGTACTACATAATATATTTGACATATGTGCTTTAATGCCCTGGATTAATATTTTCTCATCTTTTATTATGAAGGAAAGAATATATTGATCTAGGTACTCAAAAAGAAAATGGAAATATTGGAGTATAAATATTCATTGAGATATTCTGAGTTGCAAACTCCAATTGGCTCTGTGTTTTCACTGACCTGTGCAACCTTGTCTCCTTTTAAGGAATGATTCCAGTAAACCTGGATAGACATTTTAGAATGATTTGTATCTAATGTAATGCAGGACAAATAATTCTTGCCTTGATATTTATGAATAGAAAAACCTTAAATGACAATGATGTTGTGGATGACTTTTCATTGAGAAACAACTTTTAAGGATAAAATTAGCACAGCAAATTAATCACTTAAATTGGATTCTATATGAGGACATAACCCATATATTTTTAAATTATTCTTGAAATTATAATGTAATTACTATTATATAAAAATATACAAAATTTCTATCTTCCCTTTCCTCATTCCAAACTCATGAACATACACCTTCAATACAAAATAATATATGAACTAAAGAGATTATATTCAGAAATATATATATATATATATATATGTGTGTGTGTGTGTGTGTGTGTGTGTGTGTGATAACAATAACCCATATTTTTAAAACTTCTAGTAACTCACTTGGAAATTCAAGATGATATGAGGAAGTTAATGTTTTGATTGTAATTAATTTTATCTAACCAGAAGGATGATGGGAGTTCACTATAGGTAGTGTTTCTCAAACATGCACCTTCTTCAAGTCATCTGTTGCTACTCTAAACCTTTTATGAAAATTAAATATTTTAATAATCTTTCATTTTAAGCCCCTTTGTTTCTTGGGGTTTGTTTCCTCTATTCAGTTACATTTTACTCAGATCCATTGTTTCAGGTTTCAGTAATGCCAATAAAATATATTTCTTCACTTAGCTTTTCATCTATAATAAATTATATACAGGCATGGTCAGAAGGTTACCCACTGAAATAGGTGCTAAAAATTCCTAGTTTAAATATTTCCCTTTTAGGTTCATTCAAGTAGTGACATTGAGGTTCACACATTAACTGCTGCAGCATAAATCTAAATTAAGTTCTGTTTGCTAATGAGGCTCATGCTTCCCTTTGCCCCTAAAGTGATCTGGCATCAATTATCCCAAATTTAACTCTGATTTATGTGTAAATTTACATTGTTGGATAACAACACCTTGTCTAGATAGAATAAGGTTATACTGGTATGACTCTCAATATAGATATTATATTCTTATAAAGGCATCCTTAAATTGTCCCTATGGTCTGAACATGTATATACTATTATACTACATAAACTTAAAATTAATGACTCCCGTTGTGCTCCTGGAAAGTGTGGCCTGCGAGGGAACAACATATATATAAAATGGCACCGGAAAGATGTCTGGTTTCTCTTCATGGAGGACACCTTAAGCCATAAGGTGTTATCTCTGAGTCAAATAGTGGGTCTTTAGCAGGAACCGAGTCCTCCAGAACCTGCAATTTGGACCTTCTAGCTTAATTATGCAAAAATTAGCATGCATTTAGGATAATTTAGTGGCTAAACTGTGAATAAATTATCTCCTTATTTTCTTTGAGTTTCACACATGCAGCATATTGAGAAACGATACTTTTAAATGTTCAGATATTTTACAGAAAACTTTGTTTCATATGGAAAAAATTATTTGAATCTAAATTTTCTCCATAGTATCTGTTCCTGCTTTAGTCTGTTTACTGTTTTTATATATTAAAAATATGCAAGCAGAAGGTTCACATTAGATACATGGTCATAACTTTATAATGGCATCACAAAAAATAGTTTACAGATGAAACAATTTTTGGTAAGGATTACAAGTTCAAGATTACATAGTGATAGAAAGGCTCCTCTGTTCAATTGCTTAAAACCTCGCAGATATGCTCTGACAAGAACTTCTATTTCTCCTGGAAAAACATCATTCCATATATCAAACATGGGAGGCATAAAAATCTAACCAAGAGAGCAAGGCCGGCCCATTTCAGTAGCCAAGAGACAACAGAAATTAAATTAAACTATAGTTTAAGAAGTGTGTTGACACTTCTAGGGGCATGTTGAGAAGCAGAGACTTCTTGTCTCTGCAGTGTTTCCAAATAACATAGCAATGGTTGGAAATGCATGCACAGTGATCCCAGATAAGTGACATATATCAGCAATGCTGTCGTGCAAAGTGGTGAGGCCACCAGTTTCTGTTTTAAGTTCTCTCTGTTGCTCTCTTTATAAGCCATTTTATAATTAGTTCACCAGTGAGAACTTAAATGTCACTTACATGCAATTCTGTCCCATAAAAATATCATCCTTGTGTCTTTTTATGTTTTTAGGCTGATAAGTTAAGATACTGCCTAATCTGCCTCATAGAAAGAAAAATACTGACAGCGATTTCTGCTTAATCAGGTCTCATATAAGAAGTTAGTTGAAAGCAACAGCAAATGTCAGAAATCAAATATTCAAATATAAACTACTTTTCAAAGGGATCAAATTATTCTTGAGCTCATGTAATTTAATATAATTTAAGGAACATACAAAATGAAACACAGACAACACTGAGCTTACAGGAGGCACAATCAAACCAAGAGATTAGGACAAGAGGGAGCTGTCACTTCTGCCGTTATTGCACTGCAATGTCTTTCTTAAATCAGACTCCCTTTACATTCAGTTCAATCTCAATTTTCTAAATATTCCTTTTTATCTTGGTTCTCCAATAATGGTTTTTCTGCATTTCTAATAAGCTAATGTTGAGTGTTATGATTTAGCTTTAGACAGCTATTCTAAGATTTGCTACACTATTTTGAACACTTCAGTTTCCTCAAGTGAAAACAATTCCAAATTAATGATCCTTTCTTTCTTGAATATTCCTTGAAGCAACTGCAAATGATGGAACAGTGCTTCCACAACACCATCAACTGAAGAAACACATGTATTCGGTTAAAAATCACTGAAAAATTCACTTGAAAGGAAACCAACTTGTATATTTCAATGAGAATCTGATCCTATTCAAATAATACGAATCACACATATGAAGAGTATTTGATTTCTAGGCTAGAGAGATTTGTTAGTGCATGAATGTGCTTGCCATGAGTGCCTGAATTAGATTCTGGACACTATAGAAAAACCAGATACAGAGTCATGTGTTTATAATCCCTGCATTCCGGTGCTGAATTGTGATGTGGAATTCAAGGAATCGCCTAAAAACTCTTGGCTAAGCTCCCCTGAATCACACAGGTCAACAGAAACAAGAGAACCATGCCTTAAAACAAGGTGGATTGTCCTCTAATGTATATATGTGCTCCATGTGCACATATTCCCCCACATCTATGTACACAGTTACAAATTCACACACAAATACAGATACACACACACACACACACACACAGAAAGAGACACACATAATAAAAGCACAAAAGAATAAATAAATGAAGAAAGAATGATTAATTCCCCAATATCTTTTTATTTATTTATTTTTACACCCATTATTTTGGTGTAGACATCAGAAGACGAGTTGATGGGCTTACTTCTCTTCTTTCACAATATTGATTTGTGGACCAAACTTAGGCTGGGTAGCAAATGATTTTGCTAACTGAGCCCAAATCACCAATTTCCTTGGAGCATGGTATTGATATTTCTGAAGGAGAATGAATATCTGAAAAACCGGTATTTTCTATTAACAACAACAAAGAAGATTAAACCTTTTAGGAAGTTAGAAATAATTGAAAATTTTTTGTATCATCTCACTAATAATCGTCAAGCCAATCAAATAGAACTTTTGTTCTTGAGGCAAAGCTTCCCTGTCTGCCTACTTCCCTGACTGAAAAGCAGAACTTTTCAGCTACTGTCTGGACTCTAATTTGCAATTTTCTGATTCCATTCTTATGTATGCATGCCTATCCTGATTTTGTACAATATTTCTTAGTTGAAATGCAATCAAAATGAATTTACATGATATATTAACATAATTTTAAACATAAAATATTCATATTTATAAGGCATTAATAAACTAGCCATTGTTGATTTAATTTTATTTGATATGCTTATAGTTTGTAGAATATGCTTAACACTCCCATTTCAAGATGCTTAATCTTTCTTAGTGAAAGACCCTTTTAAAACATAGAGATAAAAGATTGACATAATTATGTTAAAATTATAGATTTTCTTTTCAGTGTAGTCTAACAATGACAGAAAGGATTTTGTTGCCTTTTTGGCTTAATTTCTGGCATAGTTTGTTACCTGTTAACTTACAAATATAATCACAAGGAAAAATATAGATCTGTAGAGTTCTGTCATATTATTAGTTGAATTGTGAAGCTGCAAAACTCACTAAGGTTTTACTAAAAGTACCTAGGGAAAGGCATCTTAAATCTTTGTGATCCCACTGAAACCTATAAAATTTACTTCCAAAATATGATTCCCTGCCTTGTTCCCCAAAGGCTTTGTCAATGATGACTATAAAAGCAATGCCCTCTGTTTGCTTTGAGAGAAATGATGGCTATCCAAGTTGCTTGTTAGTTTAACAAATTCTGTATCTGCCCAAATATTTGCTTGCCTCATACGCAAACCCAAACTTAAGAATAATAAAGACAGAAAATTACATTTTCCTATTACAGTTTCATAATTAACTGTAATAATTCTTTCCTCACAGAAATGTACTGAACTCATCTTTGAGGTACCATTTCTCTTGGGTTGAAATTCAAATAGAAAAAAATAGGAAAGAAAAAAGAAAGGAAAATGATTGCTCCTAGATATGGTAGAGAAGAACGTATATTGCAGATAAGTGGGAGAGCATCCTAGAGACCAGGACATTTGGGAGAGCCCAGAATGGACAGGAGTCCTATGAGGAGAGTGGGGAGGGGAGGGTAAACATGTAAGAGGAGACCAGATGCAGCAGCCAGCCAGGAAACCCAAATGGGAGTAGACAAAAGGGACTGAGATCAGTAAGCCAAAATGGTTGGTTTACAGAGGGAAGATGAGCTGGTGAAGAAGAAACCCAGGCCCTGGATCAGAGAAATTTAAGGTGAGGGCCAAGGTATGCCAGCCAGGGGGAGCCTGTATCAGGTAGGAACTGAGGGATGCAGTGAGGACTGGTGGACAGGTTCACATTGATGGGCTAAATATGTACCTCAGCCATTGAACCCAGGTTTGAAACTTAACACTCCTTCCTTTTTGTTGATTACATGTAAGTGACAAGGATTAACATGGTCCTATCCATGACCACTTCCTGATGACTTTGGGCAACATTGTGTTGGGGTCAGTGAGGACTCTGGTATGCTGGCCAAGTCTTGTGAGGACGGGCTGTTTCTCTCATTGTCCAGGCTCTGCGGGGCTATCTGGGGCTGGGGAAATGCAGTTTGTGAGGCTAGACTACGTGGGTTAGTCACTTTGAAGCTATTCTGATATAGATTCTAAGGAAATGTCTGAAACTGGTAAATTACTTGAGCAGTCTGTAGTTGATTTGAAATATGCTGGGACAAATAGACCAGAAAGAAAAGTTGAAGTTAGAGAGTTTAGGTTAAAAAAATTATCTTTGGTGTACATTTGAAACACCTTGGCCCATGATCCTGGCAACTGGGGGAGGGGAGGAGGAAAAGAAGTTGGCCCATCTGGAATAGGCAGTAAGCAGGAGAATTTAGGCTGTTGGTTGACAGGAGTTCTTTTCTACAGTTCATTTGACCTGTGAGAGGTAGATCCAACTGGATTCTCTGAAAATTACAATATTTTTTTTAATTTTCAAAAAGACACAAAGGTTTTAGATGTGTTAGCATTACCAATTTTTTAAGTATACCAGTAGACTAATGCCTTTGAGTCATAGTAAAAATTTGAGGGCCCACAAATGATTTGGAGTTAAACAGATTAATGTACTTTCTAGAGGGCTGGATATAACAGTTGGACAAAGAAGATTTTAACACATGGAGAACCATTTTTTAAGTCTATACTTAGAAGACAATCAAAAATCCTATTTAAAATCCTGAGCTTGTGAAAATAGATTAGACTAGATGTGCTTCACTAGAGTTAGATTAATACTAAGACAGGCTTCCCTGACTCCACGAGAAGCTTCAAATTTGCAGTTCAGAAGACTAGGACTAAATTTCTCTTTCCACGAAGTGGGCAAATTCAGGCAAGTCAGTTTCTGAAAAAAAAAACAAAAAAAAAAAACAAACAAACAAAACAAAAAAAAAAAAAAAACCCAGGCTGGTCAGAAACTGCCCTGTTATTAGAAGCTGCCCTGCCTGGTCTGAGGAAAGTGAAATGAAACAGTTTCCAGATTTCCTCAGCAATCGTTTCCAGACTTCCAGAGCAACACTTTCCAACACCCCCACACCCCAGTTATTGGTATCAAGAACTGCTTTCACCTCCAGCAGTGACATCATCAGGTCACCTGTACATCTCTTGCCATGCCAATGGCCACACATTCCCAGAATACATTTGGCTCAGCTCCCACTTTTACCTGGGAGCAGTTACATCACATTTCAAATAAAAGGCAGACATTTCCTGCCCCCTTTCTCTTTTACTCTCTCCCTCTTCTCCCTTTCTTACCCACTCCTTGTCTCCGCCATTGCAATTAACCTCTTCCATGTGAGACTGTGTTGGCCTGGTGTTGTTTGTCAGGACTGGAGCGGCGATTTCCATCCCAACATTGGTGGCCCATTCTGGGAACTAGATCTCCCTGTGACTGTGCCCCACCTGGCGCCATGCACCCACCACTGTGTGCCTGCAGAGTGGTGGCCAACAAGGGCCTTCACTTCTAAGCCTCCACTGCGTCATTCGACACCACCACCTGCGGGCTGCTAAGTACTCAGGACTTCCAGCATGTGAATTGCTGCTGCAGCTGGCACATACAGATTTATGTGTGAGCCGCTGCCCACCATGGTCCACCACGTGGTGCCAGCTCTTGCCAAGTGGGTCACTTACTCATACAAACCCTCACCAACATACGATTTCACGTTTCCTGCTATTAGACTGCTGAAATCCTCGCATAGACACCGGCAGATTGGTAGGTTTTTTTCCTCCAGTTGGAAAAGAGGATCCCTAATTTTCCAGATAGGGCCTCACTAGCCTCTATGGGTAGGGTGTTGGTCCTCCACAGCCAAGGTCCAAGATAAGGCTTCCACCAGTGGGTGAAGATTCCCTCAAAAGCCATTCCTCATTCCCTTCCCCCTCTGGGCTCTTGTAAACGATTAGAAATTATCAGGCCAGGGTAGGGATGCTTTCTGGTGGGTTCTGGACTCATAGTACATAGTCTCCAGGAATCCAAGTGATGACTCAGACACCTGGCCTGTCATAGTGCTGTTGCAGAACTTTTCTCACTGGGACACCAGTACAAATAATTCAGTAGCTTTCCACTGGGTAATTCGATGTCTCTGAACATACTTCCAGCATCCTCCTTGGGATAACTCCCAGAAAATTTCACATCTCTGAAATTACCACTGCAGTTTAGGGCATCAAAACTAATACACCTTTCCAATAAGGTCTGGACTCAGTACCCATTAGACAATGATTCCAAATGGCCACTTAATGGCACACTAGATTCTGTAATCTTATGGCATCTTCATATATACTGTCTGGTAAATGGAAGGAGGTCCTTAATGTTCAAGCATTCATGTACCTTTGCTTGAAGCCTTCTCTGTGCTCCTCCTGTATCCCCACTCAACTTCTCTTAGCTATGAGGCACTTACCAGATGACATTACAACCCTCTATCCAGCAAACCAATGGCCTTCTTTCCGCTGTAGACCTGTTTCCACACCTCCAAAACACCAAGCCACCACCTGAGTTTCTCTTTCTCACATGGATATTCAAAAGCCACCTTGCTTGACTTCTGCAGCCCCCTCCCTCCTCCTGTATCAGCTGCAGAACACTGCATTTACCCTGAATTGATCCCTACCTTCATTCCTCCAGTCACCTGATCCAAGGCCACAGCTAAACCTCCAAGTCCTTCACTGCCAGGGACACCTGACTCAACATTGGTCCTTCCTTTAAGGGAAGTTGCTGGTGTAGATAGCTGGCCTTGTCAGGGTACATGTTCCTTTTCCAGTGAATGAACTTTCTCAGATAGAAAGCAGACTCCGCTCCCCATTCCCTGAATATACTCTATTCTATACTATACCTTTGTGTGGCTGGTCCCTCAGGAAAAATGTATATATTAGCATGGACCCACTGAGGTACTCCCTTTCCTCAGACCTCCAGAGGGCATATCCCCCCTCTTCATATCTTTTTATAAACAGACTTGTCCTTTTTCCCTCTATGTAACTGTAAAAGAAGTATTTGCCCTTGGAGTCCTAGGTCACCGACTGGGACCCTCTTTTGTGCCTGTAGCATACCCGTCAAAAAAAACTAGATCTAACCATCCAGGGATAGGCACCTCCTACCTGTGCCTTAGAAACTGCTGAACTCAAAATATCTAAACTTTGGGTTGCCTATAACTGTCTTCTCTCCTCATAAACTGTCACACCTCCTATCTTACAAAGGCTTACACATACTACCTCCCTCCAGGGTTCTTTCTCTTCATGTATCACTAGTAGAAGACTCCACACTCACCTTCTAATCATGTCTGCCTCTCAGTATTTCCAGTCTTATTCCTTGCCAAATATTAACCATTCCCTATCTCACTCCTGCACTGAAACTTTAGAAGAATTATTACCCCATCCTTCACATATACAGGAGGGCACATTGCAGCTATCTATACCTGTTATACCGATGGAAACACCTTTTTACATGAAGAGGCCAGAAAAGCTGACTATGCCATACTGTCAGAAACTGAAGTAGTAGAGGTGCAGTCCCTCCCTGCTCAGACCACCAATCAACAGGTTGAACAAATAGCCCTTACTTGTGCATTTCAACTGGCACAGGGATGATCCCTCAACATCTACATAGACTCCAAACATGTTTTCCATATCCTCCTTTCCCACACTGTTATCTGGAAGGAGCAAGGGTTACTTAACAACTAAAGGAGTATCAGTAACTAGTGCAAACCAAATTTTGGCCATGCTAAAGGCCTCCCATCTCCTACAGCTATTGGGATGGTCCACTGCAGATCCCACCAGACTGATGACTCTATTGTCTCCAAGGAAAACAATGAATCTGACAAGGGAGCTAATGGCCCTTAGGTGTCTAGACTTGTCTCACCCTCCCCAGGACATCCTTACACTGAAAGCCACAGCCCCACTTTCACCCCCTGACACTCACTAAACTCTGTCCTCTCCTCACCAACTCTTTCACCCTAACTGCCAAGTGTCATCTTACCTTGTTAAGACCCACCTACAGCCTACTCCTGAGGATGGAAGTTTCTTAAAATCTATCACTGCTTCTTGAAAATCTGTCAGATATCAGACTCCAACTCTAGGTATCATAATGCTCCTTTTCCTACCCATCAGACAAGAAGTTCTCCTCCTGGAACTGACTGGCAAATTGATTTTACCCACGTGCCCACTGTCAAACATACGAAGTACTTCCTGGTCTTGGTAGGAACCTCCTTGGGGTGGTAGAGGCCTTTCCCACAACTAACAAAAGGGCTCAAACAGTGTCTGTTCTCCTCCTCTGTGAGATCATTCTGATTTAGTGTCGCAGCTTCTCTCCATTCACACAGTCGTCTCAAATTCACCTCCCATATCTCTCAAATTCTTTCTAAGGCCCTAGATATCCCCTGGGATTTTCATATTCCTTACCACCCTCAATCATCAGGAAAGGTAGAAACGACTGTTCCCTAAAAACCAGTTTTGTCAATCTGTCACAGGAACTTCATATTGATTGAGTAAAACTCCTACCTCTGGCTCTCTTCAGACTATGAGTTCCCCCTAAATGATTTCTCCAAGTTTCACCTTTTGAAGTTATGTATGGACATCTGGCCCTAACTCCTGGTCTTTCACGTAAATGCTCTCCCCTCATCCCTCCCTAAATGGAAGGGCTCGTTTAAGGTGATTCTTGTGATACCTACAGCTGCTAAACTTGAGGGACTCTCTCACTGGATCCACTTGTCCCACCTCATATTTTTTACCCCTCCACCTGAACACTCTTCATACATGTCATCCCTAATAGGACCCAGGACCATGCTCTATTAAGCTCCAGTAGACATCAAGACCCCTATCTTGTCCCCAGTTCTAGAAAATGAGACTCTACTCCATCAGCTTTGCTCAACGCCACCAGATTAGACATGGACTTCTCATCCTCCCCCTGCTGTTTGTCTCCATCCAGGGTAACCCTTATATCTTGAGATTCCTGGTTCAAGAAACCCCCACAGATAACAAAGTCTTTCCAAGTAAGTTCCAGAAACTGCTCCATAGCTGGATGCCAGGAACCAATCCAAATTGCTGTCATCCCTGTATCTGTTGTCTCATCTAAGTATTATGAGATCTTTACTTGCTTTCTCTTTGACCAGACAAAGGATGATTGTAAAAAAAAATGGCCAGATGAATATGGGGGTTGTCCATATTGACCTTGTCAGATACATATGCTAGGATCATGGACTAATCACTTCTTCTATCAACAACTCAAGACATTCTTTTTCCATATACAAGACTCATGGTTTACCAGGCAGGAGACAGGAGTTGTTGAAACAGATCGATTCTTTTGGCAGCTGTGGTGTTTCAGATCCAACAAGGGATGAATGTTGCTTCTTTAGCTGGTTGTCCTGACAGCTAAAGAAGATGGCCTTTGCCTGTTACTCCAAGAAGAATGCTGCTTTTATGTCAACCAATCCAGGATAGAGAGAAATAAAATCCAGGAGCTTCAATCAGACATGCAGAATTTCAAGGACTGTGAAACCTCCAATTCCTGGATTTTGGAAAACCCTCTATGGAAGTGGGTACTCTCTTTCATAGCACCTCCCCTAGTCATCTGTCTGGAATTACTGTTTGCTCCCTGCCTCATTAATCTTGTCTCTAAATTCCTTCAATGACAGATACAGAAAATTTCTAACCAAACTATTAATCACTTCCTGTTATAGGATTACCAACCGCTGTCCATGGCGGATTCTGATATGTACGTTTACCAAGTGGACCCTGATGGTGAAAGTCAGCTACAACCCGAAAGTGACAATGCCCCAAGACAGCCAGAAGTAGCCTCAGAGACAGGGTACCCCAACTCCCCTTTTATGATCAGTCTCCCGTTACACTTTTCTTCTGTTTCTTTTTATGATAAGAAAAAGGGAGGTATGTTGGTATCAGAAACTGCTTTCTCATCCAGGAGTGATGTCATCTGGTCACCTGTGCATTTATTGCCTTAGCAATGGCCATACATTCCCAGCATACCTTTGGCTCAGTTCCTACCTTCACCTGGGAGTAGTTATGTCATATTTAAAATAAAAGGCAGATATTTTCTGCTCCCTTTCTCTTTCTCTCTCTCCTCCCTCTTATCTCCCCTTGTCTCCACCATTCCAATAAACCTCCTTCATGTGAGACCCTGTTGGCCTGGAGTGGTTTGTCCAGACTAGAGCCAAGATTTCTATCCCAACACCAGTAATGGTTCTGGAATGTCCCTAGAGATAGAGTCAACAGATTAAGATAAAGGTCACCTACCACAGAATTCCCCTAAAGTGCTGTGAATTGAACCTGCTCGTTTAAATGGGAATCTCCATCTTGATAATGGGAGAGCCCAGCATGCTGGACTTTTGTAGAATAATGTGCTCTATGCTTTTGCACACTATTTGACTCTGGGGCATCATTTTCAGAGAATCATGGACCCTTACAATTCCTTATCGGAACTCCATTGATTGTTAAAATTCTGAACTTTTGAAATCTTATTGTAACAATAGCATAGTGAGGGAAGAAATTTGAAGCATTTTTTAACACCCCAGATAATTACAAATTGTATTTATAAATCTGAAAACATTATCTTAGACTGTTACCACTTACTTAATCAGACCCTTTAGAACTGTTGTTGGGTCTAGAGAAAAATTCAACACCCAGGTTACACCATGTTTTCTTAACCATAGCAGCTTCATTGGTTTGAACAACAAACTGGCCAAGAAGGCAGCACACACTTGGGTGCTGGTACTGTGACCCTGATTCTTCTAGATGAGCAGGTTTTAAACTTCAAAACCACAAGCAAAAATACACAAGTTAGCACCACAAATTCAAACACACAAACAGGCAAGCCATCAAAGATTACACAAGAAGGCAAAGCAGCAGGCTGGCTTCTTAATAATAGATTTTCAAGTCATGTATTTTGTGGTTGGGAAGCAGAACAATGGGGCAGGGGTTAGCACGGAATGTATTTCACTCCTGACTTGACCTTAATTGATGTCAATCCCCAGAAAATGGGTGACTGTGGTTACACTCATGACAAGCTTCATTCTCTCAATAACTCATATTTATATGACTTAAAACGTTTTTTAGAATTTACATAAACTCTACATTTTTTTATATTCAGTAATTTACCATGAGACACAGGCGGTTGAAAAGCAAGCAGTCCTTGTAAGGCAAGTTCTTTTAAATAACGGAATAGTAAAAAAGTACTTTGAAACCTGTGTGGTGAGTTTATTTTTTTCAGTTTGGTACCAAGGTAAATTGTCTCTCTAGGATAGAGGCCTAGGAAAGTAAGCCTAATGTTTGATTTTTACATAGGAAGAGAACTATGAAGGTAGCTGAAGGCTGGGGAAGGAGCTAGTATGCTTCCTTCTTTTAAGGCTACAGTTGTCAATATTTCCTCAGATATCTGAGAAGGATAAACTATAATGGGAAATATAATCTAAATGACCTATATATCAACTAAAATGACAAAGACTTTCACATTGACTAAGACAGGTTACCTTAGGCTTTGCTGGAGACAGTGGTCAGTCCTCAGCTGTCCTATAGGACAACAGCTAAGCTTCAGCCCTCATACAGACTAGCATAGGACTTTGGCTGTCAGATATAGGTCTCTGAGACTTATTGCTGTAGAAGAACATGGGGAAACTGACCTTATTTTGACTGGGCAAAGTAAGGCAATCACCCTCACAAATGAACAGTTTGGACAAAGCCCTGGTGGCAGGTGAGACATGGGGCACATTTCCCCAGTGATTAGTATTACCACAATTCAGGTGGAAGTGTTGTTGCCCTACTGTCTCCTTTGGAGACCTCAAGGGTTCCAGTTAGGATGGTGCAGTCCTGTCTATTATGCAATGTTTATTGATCATCTTAAATGATAATTTCTGAAGCTCACTGAAGAGTTTGAGGACTATAAGTTAAGCATACATGGTTTTAGACAACCTTAAAAACATACAAAAGGATAAATAAAGCCTGTCATTAAAAAACAGTTTATGTTAGTTGATTATACAATGTTAAGGCTTCATACCATTTTCTCTAAGTTTGAGTCTCAATTTAATTACCTTAATTGAATTATCAAAACAGAATATCACAGGATTTTTTTGTATGACTTAGTTTGTCCAAATATGTAAAGCTTAACAAAGTGAAGAAAGATAAAAGAGCTAGATAAATATTATTGTGAACTTGAGTATTTCACTCAAATATTAGATATTTTAAACATGAATTAGATTATCAAATATACTTTATTTACCGAATATATGTTGTTACTTATATAGATTACAGGAAGCCTGGTGTTAGCAAGAACACGGCAGTTATATGTAAATCTCTAAGTTAGTTGTTATTAATCTGAGTACATCTTTATAATCTTAAATTTTATCATCCTACAAAAATCCATACCAAGCCAAAATACTTTAGAAATATGTTGTTGCTTTCTTAGTTCACAAGGAGATGCAATGATAAACTAAGCCTCAGGAAGACTGACAAGTCTTATAATTTTTCTTTAATGCCATGTGGTCATTTTAAGAAGTTAAAGTCACATGAAATGTACCCTTTAACCATAATAAGGATAGATGCCAGCTATGTGACGGCTTTACCTCAAAGATGTCATCAGCCAAGATATTAAATAGCCATATGATTGTTATTTAAAAATATTTACTTTCCTAAATTAAGTTGAATCTAATTTACAAATACAGTATATTCTAAACCACAATTGAATCACATATATAGTTGGTGCAAATTATAATTGTCTATGTGTAGATTTTAATTATAAGCCTTTTGTTATAAGTTTAAAACCAAATTTTTACAGATTTTATAGATTTTTAAACCATACTCAATGAATTTACAAACCCTGAGATAGAGTTTACACCATAGTTTAAAGAGATTTTATGAGAGCAGAGTACAGAGAAATGACAGAGATGAAAGATTTTTAAAGGTGAGAAGAACCTGAGAAATAAGAAACATTGAAAGTAGAGAGCAGAGCAAGTTTAGATATAAGACATTTGGGAGCCATTTCCTTTGTACAATTGTTACAATGTGTGAGAATTTGGAAATCATGTGTGCCAGTTTTGGGCCATTGATCCGAACTGAGGCCAAGGTTTAGATATAAAATCTGAGTCTGTGGAGAAACAGAAAGAGGATCAAAAAATAGATCAGGAGAGAGTGTTCCCATAAGCTGCAAGAGGGAACTTAGAGTTGAAGCTGTTGAACTTCAGTCAACAGAGCAAGACAGAGTAATGGGACCATAGGGGAAAGGGGAGCTAGTAAGGTCCTTAGTAGACAGAGACTGTGGAGGCCAGGGGCAGGTAAAAGCTGACCATGTGGTGAGTGGCACAGGATGTAGTAGGCTCCAAGAGCTGTAGACACATATTGTGTAAACAAGGAGAGGATACAAGGTTGCACAGACTCAGAGGGACTTAAGAAAGCTAGGACTTCACAGGTAGCTCCTAGTGGGAAGCAAGGAAACTGGAAATGTACAGGGCCAGCAAGGCACAAAGAAAGCATAGAGCAGGTAGCTCCAAGTGGAAGGGAAAACAGAAATGTCTATGTGGGTTTAACAGGCCAGAGGTGTATCAGGCTGCAACAGCCAGAGAGGGGCACGCACATAGAAGAGGTAGCATAGCAGAGCACAGAGAGACACTTTGACAAGAGGCAAAGAATCAAACTCTAATATTTGTAATCACATTTTGTGTGAGGCAGAAGCCAGGTGAAACAAATGGTCTGTATATGCCTTAGAAGCGTCAGATCAACAGCTTCAATTCTTGGGGAGAGAATTCATTTATGCAACTCCCAGGGTTTGGGGACCAAATGAATAAAAATAATAAACAAACAAATGAATAAGTAAATAGATAAATAGGAACATGACTGGTCCCATGTTTCAGCACAAGATAAATGAATAAAAGAAATAAAACAGAAAGGACATGACTGCCCCTATATATGGTATAGAAGATAGTTTATTGTAGATATGTGGGAGAACTTAGCCATTAGCACGGAAATCAATGAGAGTCCAGAGTGGACATGATCCTGGGTAATGTGAGGAGAGTAGGAGGAGGAGAAGGGAAGGGGGACAGGGGGAAGGCAGATGCAGTATTCAAGAAGTCCACAAGAGAGTAGATCAAAGGAACCAAAATAGTTGTTTTCATAAGGAAGAGAAGCTGGTGGAGAAGCCCAAGCCATGGGCTGTAGATATTTAGCGTAGGGGTCAAGGTATACCAGCCAGGAGGATCGTGTATCTGGCAGAGACTGAGGGATTCAGAGATAACCTGGTGGACATCAATGGATTAAATAGGCACCTCTGCCTTTAGCACAGATTTAAAACCTAACAAAATCAATATTTGGAAATTTCACATTATTCCTGTTGTTTTAGTGATATAAACTTAAATCAACCCAAAAGACAAAATTCTGGATTGTGAAAAGCTCTTTGTATTGTTATTTGGGTTATGTATTAAGAATAAACAGACATAGACTTGTTGATTCTTTAGGTAATTGAAATTAACATAGCAAAATACCATAGAATGCTAAGAGATGTCTTATCAGAGCTTTTAGTACTGGTCATAGATTATACTCCCAATAAACAGATGCTGATATTAAGTCTGGTTCTAAGCCAAAGACTGTCTCAGAGATTGACATGTCAGCTAGAGAGGCAGGGGAACAGAGGGTTCAACCGCTGCCACGGAATTAGCCTTACCTACTACACTGTATAAATTATAAATTATGCTATTTAAAATCCTTGTGATTTCAGAACTGCCTCAAGATGAACAAACATGTGAATGAAGAAAACAAAAATAATTCATTTTAACTGAGGAAGAAATGTGAGGTTGGAACAGTAAAAGTCAGACTAAATATGAGATATAATTTATGCAACTAATTTTCAAAATATATTAAACAAAAGATAACAATTGATGTCCATGTCTATCAGACCCTGGTATTTTGAAGTCCAATTAGGCCTCACTGTCTATTGATTTTGTGACAATATTATATAGGCAAAAGTTCATTTTCTTTGTGTTCCATACGCTTAATTTCATAAGTATATAATTTTCTAATTCTGATCTTTAACATTATATGCCAAAAGAAAAATAGAAAAACAAACTTTATAGTCTTGGAGAATTTGTGGTCTCATTAAAAAGTGATTGTGAAAAAATTCCTCATGAAAATGAAATATGTGTAAAAGGAAATTTAACATCGTTTACCCAAAAGATTGATAATTGATGTTTGCTCTTGAGTTTGGAATTACATCCTCCGTGCAATCCTTACAGAGAATTGTCATAGAATTCACATTAGTATTCACACTGAGTATCCAACTTGAACTAACAAGAATGTTATAGTGGCTGGTTTTCTGGTTAAATCTGGAAGTACAAGATACCTAGAATTTATCTGAAAACCTTCAGCTCAAAAGAGGAAATAGTTTTGAGAAGTCACTTACTGTGACAAACTCAAAATAAAAATTGTGACAGCTAAATGATGGTCACCACTTAAATGCTTGCCAAAATGCTATACATCTTAATGAACTTCCAAAGTGTTAGAGTGACAATCCTTAAGCCATACACTTTGCTTGGGGTTTTACAGTTTTACTGTCAATTTTATATTTAGTAACTATTCACACAAAATCTGAAATATGACAGAGCTAAAACTAGAAATACTATTGGCTTTATATCCACTTAATGATGTATATGTCCTTTTACCTGCACTCCCTCCTTCGTTGGCATCTAATATTACAGTTTCCTGGTCTTCTTTCAATATCTATATCCATATGAGATTTGTTTGCATATATACATTATTGACTAGGATCTGTATATAAAAGAGAATATGAAGCCCTTTCTGTGTTACAGTGACCTTGCAATATTATACATTCCAAGTTCATCCCTATCAAGTTGAAATTAACCAAGAAAGGTACAGAAAGTCAACCACGAAAATAGAAGAAATCACGAAGACAAAAGTATGAGGATGCATGAATAGCATCTCCTGGAATACTATAGATGTAAACAGATCACCTGCCTGTGTGCCCACAAACATCTTTAAAGAAAGAAAGTTGCAGCTAAAATTACTTTGATTTGCTAAATGAACCAAAAGGAAGAGTCTGTGAGAATAAAGAGAGAAACATATCTACCTTTGTAAATCATTGAGGAAGAAAATAGTTGTATGTTTTCTTAAAATGTTAACTTGAAAGATTTAGAAAGAATGTTTTTCTTCCATCTCCTTGACACAATGGATCCATTCTGCATAACCGTAATCATTAATGCAGCACACACACCAGGAGCTGAAGACACACAAGAGGAATCTTGTGAGTTGTTCTCTGTTTCTCCATACACATGCAACCCTGAAGCAGCCCCTCACAGTACATGTAAATGGATTTTCTGTCATTCTTCACCAAGTTATCAAAGAAGAGCTGGCTTTGATAACTGTAATCTTGGAGTCTCCAGTGGAAATAAAAAAATATAAACTTGGAGAAGCTAATGAATCTCTTAAGACCATGAGAAACTTGGTAGTACATACATGAAAATCATAACAGTGTTTTGTGATTTATTTTCCTCATGTTATGCTTTTGGAGATCAGATATTACAGATGGGACTTTTTACTGCTAAAAATTGAAAGCAGTGTCCTTTAAATAGTTCTTATATATATTACACATGTACTGGTTAGTAGATAGTATATACTACTGTATACAAAATGACATAGAGAGTTTCAAGATTAAGTCAAATATTGGGATAAACCTTACAGGCTAAATTATAGATTTAATTTACATACAAAACAGTTATTTCAGTTTCAAGTTTTATACTTTCTAGTGTTGTCATAGAGTTAAACTATAGGCAAAATGTAAACTATAGGTAAAATACATTTTGTCTGTCACCTGATACTGAATATCTAGAGAAAATTCTTAATTTAGAAAGATCATTAGAAAACAAGTTGACTCCCACTAGTAAAGTCTGTTTCTTTCCCCATCCCAGATATGAAAAAATTTTCAAATTATGTCTGCAAATTTGATGCTTCTTAGAATTTGAAACCTAATAGAAGTTATGGGGAACACAAAGACAAGAATTCATGGATTTGGTACTAACGGTCTAACTGTACCACTAGGGAGATGGCTCAACAGGTAAAGTACTTCCAGGAAAAAGCATAAGGACTGACATTCAATCCCCAGAACTCACTCTATAAAAAAGTGCTAGGAATTGTCCTACATACCTATAACTGTAGTTCTAGAGAGAGGATTGCTCAGGTATTCTGGTTATCAGCCTAGCTTTGGACTCCAGGCTCAGTGAGAATTTTTTTCCTCAAAGGAATAATGTGGGAAATGTTACATGTTCTCTGACTTATACACTTTCACATACACACATACATATATAATCTCTTACACACATGTTAAAATGAACCCAATGTTAGTGACACTGCCAAAACAATCAATCACATCACAGCAGCTTTCTTCCCACACAAGCTGTTCTTGCCTTTGTATTTCTGCTCTCTGGCACTGCTTGGTTCCCATGCTGATTCTATCTGTAGTTCAGTTTTGTTTTGGTTTTATTGATTTGATTTCATTGGATTTGCATGAGAGAGGGTCTCACTATGTAGCTAGCTTGATTGCAAACATCCAGTAATCTTCCCTCAGCTTCTTCCCCCCAATAGTGAGACCAGATAGGCATGGCCACTTAGATATAGATACAAAATATCTCTACTATTTTTACTCTTTGATAAAACATGTTTTTCAGTAAAGCCTATATCACTGTTCTCTTCAGTATGCCCTCTACAACCCTCTCTCTACTTGTTCCTCAAGGCTTCAGCTTTACATATTGTAGCACTTACTCAGCTCTACCATGAAATATAGCATCTTTTTTATACCTTTTTCTCATTTATAACTATGCTTCCAGAGTGCCAATCACATGAGGGTAGAGGACTTAGTAGTATTTGCTGCTGTAGCTTAATGCATTGAGACAGGTATAGTACACAGTAGTAATAGTCAATGGTATTTGGAGAATTGTATAATGAATGAATATTCTTTCCTTTCTGGAGGAAAGAACTCTTCCCTCTGTTTGAAACAATTTTATGGCTTACCTATGAAATTTCCCCATAAAGATTTACAGGTTCTTCACTTTGGCCCCTTTTACTGTTTTGAAAAAAATTCTAGAAACTTTTAGTTTAGAAGTAGGTCATGGGATATATTATATGCTTTTCAAATGTTACATTTCTGTTCCCAGTCCCTCTGCTCTGTTTCTTGTGTGTCATGATGTGAGCACCCATTGTTATTTACCACCACCACCAATATGCTGTTGTTTTCAAAACACTTGGGCCCAAGAAATCATTAACTAAACTATGAATCTTTGAGTCTAAACAAACCATTCTTTCTTTAAGTTTCTTAGGCCAATTATTTGGACAAATAAATGTGAAAGTCTGTTCAAAGGACAGAAAATGCCCCTAGCACTGCTATTGTTAAGGCCAAATATGTCCTAACAATATGCTCATGAAATCCTACCTTCAGTGTGTTGCAAAGGTGAGGAGAGGCCTGAGGAGAAATGAGATGAGGAGGCTCTGTGTCCTCGATGTGGATCTCCAATCTCCCTTCCCTTCCTTCCATTTGTTGAAGGAACAAAAAGTTCATAGCCTAACCTCACAATGGTAAGGAATAAATGTTAATTATTCATCACCCATTCAATATAACATTTTTTCTCACAGCAACTTTTACTAACAGAAGGTGTTACGGTACAGCTCTCCTAGTAATTCAGTCTTCAAAGCCTCTGAAATTACTGCACAAAACCCACAGACAGAACATATCACCAATTCCTTTTCATCTCATACTCAATTTTTATAACTTCTTTTTGCCCATCCAGCATTTTTCTATCTCTTCATATATCTATATTGTTTGCCCTTCCCTTACTTGGACTTAATTATGTTGAGTCACTAGCATTGATAGAGCCGGACATATATTAAGTACATACTTACTACATGATGAAGTGTCACAAAGATAGTGAACCAGTGAAACAGTGGCAAAATCAAATTTCAGAATCATAATAGGTCAAAGCCTTCTGAATAGCACTCTGATGGTTTGGCAACTGAACAATAATTCCAACTGGACAATGTTACTCCTTTTAAATTAAAGCCATCTGGACACTAACTTTAATTGCATCCTAGATTGCAGGCAGTTAGGTCAAATGCAAGTTTTTTGTAAAGTCATCAATTACATTTATTTCCTATTTTAAGGTGTCTAGTTTTGGGAGCAGAGGGGACAGCTAATGCTAATATTATCAAAAACAAACTTGTTGGCTTGAAAAGCAAGAGAAACTGACTGTAGTGTCAACAGGATAGGAATACTCAAATAGGAAAGGATTAACTTGCACTGTACTTTTTTGAAGGTCAATTGATTTATCCCATGATCAGAAATGTGACATAGAGTTTCCCAGACAGCTTTTATGTACAATTTTAGGGGAAATGCTATATCTCTTTAATAACTATACTGTGGATGTAGGAAGCAGGAGTAGGATTTCTTACAGCAACTTGTACTAACATAAGATGGTATGGTGTAAGGTATAGGATTCAGAAACAGGTCATTAGAATTGGATGCAGAAGTAATATGGAGAGGTTGGATGGAAGACCAGGATAAAGAAGTTAGGATACAGGAGTTGGTTACAACAATAGAATATATAAGTAATATTAAGAGGAAGATATGTTAATGGGATAAGGAAGATAAGGAAGTAGTTGCAGAAGAAAGAGGAGCACAGAGCAAGTATGGAATGAAGGTGTAGATTACAATAGGATGTAAGATTCAAATACAGAGGGAGACATCGGTCTAGGATTGTAGGAATAGGATGTTTAAAAGGAGGAGAAACCCTTGGTCCTGTGAAGGCTCTTTTGCCCAGTGTAGGGATATGCCAGGGTTTTGAGGTGGAAGTGGGTAGGTGGGAGGGGGAGCATCCTCATAGAAGCAGAGGGAAGAGGAATGGAAGATGGAGGAACCTGGAATGGGGATAACATTTGAAATGCAAATACATAAACTATCCAATAAAAAAAAAAAGAAACAATCGAAATGTAAATAAGAAATACACAAGTTAATAAAGATTAAAAAAAGAAAGAAACAAGAGGAGAATAATGAAACATGATGCAGGAGTCACAGTTAATCATGTAACCATGTCTGGCTGGTGGGAGGAATCCTGAGAAACAAGAGGCAATTTAATGTTATAAATCACTAAAAGGAGAGAGACAATTGAAGTAAACAACATAGGCCCTTTTCTAGAAATGTTTTGATATTCAGCTTAATGTCCTAAAGCCTGCTGTTAAGAGTTGTTTAAGATGATAATTACCCTTTAAGTTGAAGGAAGAAGGTTTTACTTATCATACCAAAGATTTTGTCATATCTCCCCCTCCCCCGCCCCCTGTCTAGTAAGAACAGACAATAGCTGCTCTGATCCAACCTCTCTGGCTGCTTGGAAATCTTCTCCTTGCTGCACTGCTATGGCCTGCCCACAATTTTGAGGTTACTACAGACCCTGCCCATATTTTCACTGAAAATTACTTTACAGCCTTACCCAAGCTAGCAAGGCAGAAGCATGTAAATATCTTCCTCAGAGTTCTTCATCATCCACCAGTACATGTCCTCTTTTTATTCCATCTCCTCTTCTTTCTCCCTTTCAATCTATTTCATTTTTCTTTCTCCTGATAAAATGCCTCTAATAAAATGCATCTCATTTACTTTGCCACCTTCTCCATTAATTCCTAACACCAACAGCTAGAAGAATTCTCTCCTTTGGATTGACTGGCACTTGTCCTATGCTTTCTTTAAGCTTATCAATTATGGCCAGTGCTATTTTTATTAAACGCTATCTGCATTCATTCATGAATATTTCAAAGAATGTAATGCAGAAGTAAATTGAACTCAGTGGCCTCAGCATACCATGCCTAATATGTACTATATAAACATTTGAATGATTTGTGAAATATTTATCGAGGATTGTCTAAAGGATATGATTTAAGTCATTAAAGTTGTTTATCTGTGTGTAAAGGAATACTATCAGATGACTTCATATTTAGTTGAGATTTACAAAATTCCTTTTACTACAGAACTAGAGAAAATATCAAATTGTTCAAATAAGACAGAAGTGTGTGTGTGGTAAGGAGTTTGTCAGTGCTCAGAGTGGAGGAAGCCTGTAAAGACTGGGAATTGTGCAAGAAAGAGCTGAAAATAGAAAAAGAAAATATCTCTTCTCATTTACTTAGGTTTAGTTCCATTTTTATCTTTATTGCTTTTGTGGCTCTTCTTTAGCTTACCTTTATGGTTAAACCCACATTAAAATATCCTTATGATATTATCAACTTGCTGTTGCCAAGCCACAAATCCAGGTTTGGCCTGAGTTGAGGACTGTAAAGGCTTAGGGAAGCTCTTTGGGCTACAGAGGATGACAACATTCAGCTTTGGCTCCTTCCCTGCACTGCTATCGGTTTGAATATCTCATCCCATTAACTAAATTATCATTAATATGAGATGCACCTTACACATTATTTGAAAGTTTACAAGGCTTCTCATTGGCAGATAGATCTTGTTAATCATGGCAGATGATACCGTTGGTTCCTTTGATTCTGCTTTTTGTTTATTTATTAGTTTTGTGTTGTTTTTTTTTTTTGAGGGGGTTTATTATAAGCCTTTGTTACTGTTTTATAAATGCCATAGGCATTGAAGATAAAATTGCACTAGACTCATCCATGCTCTAGGTAACTTACCTTGCTCCTAGGTAAGATAAAAACAATTCATAACTTCTCCAGAAGACACCATCTTAGTAGCTGATCTCCAAGATGTCTAACCTATTATTTTCCCTATCAGAGAACAGCCCCAAAGACAGGAGAAATCCGTTCTACCAAAACTACACATTACAAGACAAAACACATTAGGAATGATGAAGTAGTCAAGACTTATTATTATTACGTATAGGTCAACAGAAGACTATTATGATAATTATCAGAAAGAAGTGCACGTATCAAGTATAGATTAGTCATTGTGAGAAATATAAGAAGCCAAACAAAAATGACAGCCTGAGATGAATATGAAATCATGAAAATAAGAAGTAAATTTTAATATTATAAAACTAATATTATATTAAATATACAAAATTAATATAATATGTAGTCATCTCATTTTAATGGTAATTTAGTTAATGGGATGAGATATTCAAAGTTTACCTGTTAATTCTCTCATTTGTTTTGGCATGTTGTCAAGAGTATCTTTATAATTTTATTTTATTAATGCATCCTTACATTATGAGCTACATTTTGATTTGGAAGACGGTCTCATCAGATTTCTTACTGCATTTCCTTGAGCCATAAGGTTCTGAGAACTAGAGTCCTCTCTTAGACTAAATTTAACTATCTAAATACTGATCCATTATCTTGAGGATATAATTTATGTTTCATTGGGAAATATGATTTTCTAATTTCAAGTCTACTATTGGGAACTTTAAAATAGCACCCAAGTTCATGAGTGCCTATAAACAAATATGGTCATTCACTGTATTTCTTTGAATGCACTGGGGAAGATAAAATATCATCACTATAAGAGCTTCGGGGAATCTTAAGACAACTGAACATAAGGATGTGTAATCAAATGAGTAGGGCATAATTCATACATGTGATCACAAAGAAGTGTGTAGACATCATGATACAATAAAGGAAAACAAATTTTAAGATGGATTTCCCAAATCAAGCAAACAAACAACCACACCTTTGACCAATAAATGCTAAGTAAAATGAGACTGCAGTTGGGAAAGGATGCTCATTTCCCTGAGCAAAGAGGGGACAGTAAGAAAGTGGGCAGGGCTGGGGTAAGGCCTCAGAGCTGGAACCTGAATTGTGCATAGGTCTTGTAATGCCCTGTTCTGTGCGGTGTTAGCTTGAATGGTAGTCATTAAGAATCCTTTTCAAATGAAGTCTTCTCACTACCAACAGGGTTCAAATGGGTCTGGTTGTTTCTTATATGCTATAAATGAACAAACACTGAAGAACCGAGTAATTTTTCTCCTTAGAAGACTCAGTTTAATTCTGTTAATTTGGCACTTTTCAATAGAAGATGCATAAATCAAAGGAGGTGGAAAAGATGTGACTTAGAAATTCATGAAAACTTTTCATGCACAATGATTTGTGAAAATATATAGTTCAACATGTATGGAAATATTTCATTGAAAAATTTAGACAACCTCAAGCAGACCAATATATGTTTTTGCCTATGTTTTCAATAATTTGAAATTCCTGTGTTTCATATATTGTAAGGTCACATGAATAAGTCAATGTTATTATGAACCTGATGCATTAGAGACAAGATTTCTGTTCATAAAATATAGGAATTTTTCCTCACTTTAGTCCTGTTTCTAATTTTTCCCTTATCTACTTATATATACAGGAAAGAACAATGAGTTTTTCCTGCTGTTTTCCTTTTCCTTTTTTTCTTTTAAATATTGAAGGTGTTGGTCAAAGTACCTCCATCAACCACAGACTCCATTGTTCTTTGGATGAGTGCATAGGATAGCTATGGAACTCGGCATCATTTTCCAGTCTTCGAGGTAAAGTTGATTTTCTGGGTTGTCCTTATCTTTGTTCCCAGTGTCTGGAAAGTAACCCAGAGGAGCTGCCTATGACAGAGCTCTTCAATCATCTGTACCTTACAAATGAATTGTAGACATCAGATCCTTTTCATTATTTCCTTCATTATTACTCTAGTGTTCATAAAAACACAGAAACAACATGCCAGTGCCAAGTTATTCATTATAACAACTTCTGTCTCACACTGTACCTGGTTTCATGTACTGAAAGTCCCTGTAAGCTTAGCTTTTTTTATATATATACTATAAAGAAGTTTTAGATACAACCTCCTTACCCTTTGTGGTTCTCCCACATTTATCTTACCTTCTCCTTGTGGCTCTGTGAAACAGCTCAAAGCCCCACAAAGGTGATGCAAATGGTCTACCACTGTGGGATCCCACAACTCTGTAAAATCCATGTCTCTTACCTTAAAAAGATTCCTCACCTTTGGTGACTGTCAGACCCTTACTGGAATACTCAGGATTCTGAATCTCAAAGATTTCCATATTTTCTCTCAACTGATGTCAACACCACTTCTATTTACTATAATACATTCTCAACTTCCTCCTACAGTTTTAAAATTGAAGAACCCTCCAAGGCTGTGAAAACATACCTTCTATTGTCACATGTCCTGAAGTCTTTTAGAAATGTCTTTCCTACCATACACTAAGGGAGTGTCTACTGTATCAAATGTATTCTTTCTCCTTCTTTCAATTTGTTCATTGTCAAAGTGATGCAGTGATTATCCATAGTGATGGCACATTTCACAACTTAAACGTGCAGATTCATGGACCTAAGGCACAGGAAACTTTGATACAAGTATCAGGGGTGACTTGGGACAGTGGCTCCAAGCATCTTGTTACATGACAATCAAAATTAAAGACATTAACTTTTGTGGGAGTAAGCAAAGTAGAAGCAGATTTTACTAAAAATATTATATAGTAATAATATTTAAAAACCCTGACCTGGGGCTTCTTCTCTGCCTTAGACCATTTATATCTGGATGAAAGACACATATAGACTATATATTTTAATAGCCCTTAGGCAGCACAATTCCTGGGCAGCAGATTATCCCCCATGCTGTTAGAATCTACTTTTCTATCAATAAGCCCAAGTTATTATTTACCATGTACTATGTTCCATAGAGGCTGAACTAAACTCCATTTGGATAGCTGACATGGACATATTTTATGGTGAGCTAATCCACAGCAGCTCTCATTTCTCTTCTTCTGCATGTTCTTCCTCTATTTCAGGGCTGCTTCTTCCTGATCCTTTGTTCTTCTGGTACTCTCTTCCACTAGCTCCTAAAACCTCAACACCAATTATGTCTCTTCTGATCAGTTATTGACTATTGGCATCTTTAATCACCATTGCAAATTAACTTGGGGGCAGGGTCTCAGTGGCTATGTGCAGACTCCAGATCTCAGGGGCCTAATCTTAACATTGTAATAGACAGTAAAAGTCAAAACCTCAACATCATTACAGAAGAATGATCAGTTAAATAAAACTGAGAAGTAAGGGAAGGAGAGAATTCCTAGAAGGTAAAGGAGAGGATTTTCAAGAAAGGAGGAAGTCACTGACTTTCCTTTCTGTAGGTATTTAAGAAGGCAACCAGAGAACTTTCATATATCTCTGTAGTGGTAAAGGTCTACACCGCTTTTGCTTTCAAAGGGTCTCATGAATGCACCCACCCAGGAGCTACCTGGACTTTTGAATGAAACACACATACACAGACACACAACACACACACACACACACACACACACACACACACACACACACACCAGTTAATTTTAAAATGGTCTAGCTATCTCAAAGACTTGGCAGTTCTAAACTTCCCCGTGGCTAGTACATATTCCCTTCCCGTATTTTTAACTTAGAGCCCTCTAGTTCTATATTTTATCTTTGTTGCCCTGGCTTCTTCTGGGTGGCTCCCTAGTCTTGGCTGCCCAATACATTTATGAGCAGCCCTTTTGGAGGTTGCTTTCCTTGTCACCTACATTCTGGATAATTTTTCTTCTCAAGCTCTAAATCTGATCTATCTCCCTCTGAATCATGGTGATCCTCCTCTTCTTTTCTCCTAGACCTAGCACTTACAATCTAAAGTTCCGTCCCTCTCTCTGCCCCACCGTTGGCTATTGGCTCTTTATTAGTCAATCAAAAACCAATTGGGAATGAAAACCTTCAGCTTTTGGACAGGCAAATTCCCAGTTAATTTAAAGAATTAGAACCAATCTCCAACAGATCTCTGTTCCTATTGATAAATTCTGTGCTTTATTATAGGCTGACCAAAGGAAAGGCCTGCCTGCTGTAAAGCTATGTGCCATGTTTAAAATGGAAGAAATACATGGAGAATCTTCTGGAGTTTTGACACTCAGGGTCAAAATATCTGAAGATTAGAATTTTAGTTATATTTCAAGTATTTTGACAGTTGAGTGTATTTTTGTTTAATTTGAACCTCTATAGTCAGTTTATGGCATTCCTAGTGGGTTGGTTCTTTTCAGTTTTAGAGATAATACTTTGGGATATAATGATAAAAATTGATTACTGACTTTGTTTGTTGATTTCAACTTTTCCCAGTTCAGAAATACGTTGGTCAGACTTGACATTTGGAACTCTTGTTTATCTCATTTTCAGCTCTCATTGCTCTTGCAAGTGCTTCTTGGACCTTTGATTTATATTTATTTCTTAAATATGAATATCAAATTTCTTACAAATTTATTCTCGATAATAGTATTAACAATACAATTTGACATTTTTTCAAATGACTAATTTATTCTGCAAACCAATTTGTTCAAAATCGTCATCATTATCATCATCTTCTCTTAATTTTAAATGCTGTTTATACTATATGTGCTAGTTTGGTGTCTGGATTTAACGATCCCCACAGCTATTTCCTGTAATAATTGTCAACAGGGTAATGTTTTAATATAGTTTATGTATTACATTTTAATATCTAGCAATCACCAGCCTATTCACTTAAGAATTGCTTTAATGCTTTTACTTTCTCAAGAATATATTCCTTTCATAAATTTTGCAATGAACTGACCTGATTCCAAGAAACAAATAATTGATATTATTTGTTCATATTTATACTAAATTAATAAATTCATGAGACTTAACATTTTGTTACATTTTGTCTTTGTATCCAATAACATAGTATCTTTTCTTTGTTTCAAAGACTTTTGCTTTGATCCAAATGGTTTTCAGTGACACATTTGAGAGGCTAAGGCAGGAGAAAGGTAATAAGTTTGAGGACAACCTGGGCTACCTACTGAGTTCCAAGCCAATATTGAGCAAAATATTATCAAAAATATATAGGTATATCTCTATATTCATCTATATCTTTATTTAATCTATCTCTATATAGATCTAAATGTACATGTAGATAAAGTTTTTATAGATTATATAAATATAGATAAATACAGATGAACTTAATTTATATTTGTACTGTCTGTCATACATCTGGCATGCTTGTGGAGGTCAGAGGGCATTTATAGGACTTATTTTTCTTCTTCTACCATGTGTATCTCAAGGACATAATTTAGATCATCATGTATAGTGGCTAGCACCTTTGCCTACTGATCCATCTTGCCAGCCCTGTCTTATCTCAAATTTATTATTTCATAACTTTTATTCCTAATTCTTTTCATGTCTGCTTTATTTCTGCTACTGCTACTTGAGATATTATAGTTCACTGCATATTTCAGCTAGTTTTTGCTTCCATACAACAGAACTATAGATTTATCTATGATAATTTTATGTACATTACTTTAATTAGCAGTCTCTTATTTGCTTTTAATTTTGATGTGTTTTCAGGCTATATTTTTCTTCTTTTGCAATTATTTTTACCCTTATCTACTCCCTCATATTTAAGTAGCAGCAGCACCTATTTGAAGAAAAAACTTATGTTCTTTGTTTATGACTTAATATAAGTAATATTAAATTAAGATTTAATTTCTTTACTATAATCAATTTACAATCAATGAGGAGCAGGAAAGTAGGTATGGACAAAAGTCTTCATATATGAAAAAAGATATGATTTTTCTTTGGTGTGATAAAAGTGTTTTCTGATACTGACCTATCCTTGAATTTTTGTTCCTATACTTCTCACCTTAGATCATTTCTTAGCAACTAATTACATTGTATTCAATAGTATCATGATAGAGAAAAATGAGACAGTAATTTTCTTTTGTTTCTGTTAGAAGTCTTTCTTGCCTTTTTTAGGTTTAGTTTATGATGAAGAAAAGTTTAAGAAATAGAAAAACTAATTTGGATGTTGTCATAATTTCCATAATACTGGAAATTTCATTTGCATGTATTTTACCTTGGTCATATAATCTTATATTGTTATATAACTAAGCATACATATAACATAATTTGTTAATATAAACATAAAAAGAATTATAATAGGTGGTTCTACCCAAATTGTTCTATATTTTAAATTTTTCTTTAAAGTGTTTTCTGGTTATCTTTGTAAATTGTGTATGAATATAAACCATAATGCTTTAATAAAATTAACAATCTCCAAGACTTATAGAGCAGAAAAAGATGAAAAAGGACATGGGAAAACATGAAAACAAAGGACAGAGCTGGGCATTATCATTTCAAAACTTGGAGACAGAGGCAGAGGATTTCTGCCAGATCAAGGCCAATTTTGTTTTTATAGTAAGATATAAATATATATAAAATGAATATGTAATAAATATGTTAAGAGCTTTATGTAAATCAATTGGCAATTTATTAACTAATTTTTAATTATTTTGTTATTTTCTATATGAGTTGGTTCTTTTGTTTCTTTTATCTTTTTATTTTTTCTTCTCTCATAGAATATATTCCAAAGTCCCTCCTCCCTCCTCTCCTTCAAGATCTGCCCCCATACACTTCCCCTCTCATCCAGATATACTGCTCCTCTTTTTCCCTTCAGAAAAGATCATGTCTCCCAGAAATAGAAATGGAATAGGAAATAACAAGATACAAGAAGACAAGGTCCAAATCGTCATATCACAGCTGTATGAGGAAACCTAGTAGGAGAAAAAGAGCCCCAAGAACAGAAAAGAGAATCAGATACACCCTCACTCCCTCTTTTAAAAGTACTAGAACAATACAAAGCTGAGAGCCCAGAACATATATGCAAAGGATGTAATGCAGATGTATTGTCATTTCAGTCTCTGTGGAACCTTATGAGCCTTGCTTAGTTGATTACATGGGCAGTATTCCTTCCTCTTTAAAAGAGCTCCATCTATTATTATGCCGTAGGTCTCTGCATCAACTCCTATCAGCTGCTGGAGGAAGCCTCCCTGATGATGATTGGGCTAGGCATGAATGTAGGTAAATACTATAATATCATTAGGAATTATTTCACTGTTTTTTCTCCCCCTAGTAATGTTTGTTTCTACCCTAGGTAGGTCTCTGGGTCATACAGATATCTTGTCCTGTCTATCCAAAAAAGATAGGCCAAGGCTCCCTCTTGTAGTTTGAGCTTCATGTTAGACCAGTAATTGGCCAATTTATCATTTTAGACTAGCCTATGATCCAACAAGATCTGAACCACCATTGTCCTAGCACATCTTGCAGTCAAAAATGGTTTTGGATCAAAGGTTTTGAGGCTGAGTTGGTGTTTCAGTCCTATCATTAGAAACCTTGCCTGACTACAAAAGATGGTTGGTTCAGGCTCTGATACTAGGAGTATTCACTAGGATTACCCTCATAGGTTCCAGGACATTTCCACTGCTCTAGGTTTCTAAATCATCCCCCAACTATACCCTAAATCTCATAATCTCTCCCATCACTCTCTTACTCTACCAGCAACCCCCACTGATCTTCCTGTTCTCATCCTCACCTTCTCCTAGTCCACCTATAAGGTTTTTTCTATTTCTTCTTCTCAGAGATGTCCATGTGTCTTCCTACACCTCTCCTTTTTACTTTGTGTCTTAGCTAAAGTTTATATTGCTATAAAGAGACACCGCAATCATGGCAACTTTTATAAATGAATAAAGGAAAATATTTAATCAGGGCTGGCTCACAGCTCAGAGGTTTAGTCAATTATCATCATGACAAGAAACATGACAGGATGCAGGCAGGTATGGTCCTGGAGAAGGAGCTTAGGGTTCTTTATGTTGGTACACAGGTACCAGGCAGAGTACTGAATTGAGCTTCATGACCTAAAATCCCACCACCACAGTGACACACTTCCTCCAGCAAGGCCATATCCTTCTTCATCAAAGTCATTTTTCCTAAGAGGACCACTCCCTCATGAATCAGTCATTCAATAACATTACTCTATGAGGGGGTATTCCTATTCAAATCACCACACTAAACTCTGAGACTGTAACATAGTAACATGATAAAACTTTACTAAAAAGATAATGCCTACTTTGGGTCTAGACTGCCTTGCTCAAGATGAGCTTTTCTACTTCCATCTATTTGCTTGAAAATTCCATGATGTCAATTCTTTTTTTAACACTGGAACAATATTCCACTGTGCAAATATACCATGTTTTTATTTATTCATTTTCTGGCTATTACAAATAAAAATCTAACAGCATTTCACAATAAAAGTCTTGGAGAAAGTAGGGATAGATATAGACACAGTATAGACAATTTACAGAAAGCCTACAGACAACATCAAATTGAATGGAAAGAAATTCAAATTCCACTAAAATCAGGGACAAGAAAATGTCATTCACTCTTTTCATATCTATTCAGTACAGTACCTGAAGTCCTAGTGAGAGCAATAAGACAAATGAAAGAGATTGAGGGGACACAAACTGTTCTTTACAGAAGACATGATAGTATACATAGGAAACCTCAAAAATTCAACCACGGAAATTCTATAACTGATATACATCTTCAGTAAAGAGGCTGGATACAAAATAAAACGTCAATAATCAACCTATTTACAAATGGCAAATGGACTAAGAAATACATAAGTAGATAACCCCCTTCAAAGTAACCATAAACAATATAAAATATCTTGGGGTGACTATAATCAAGCAAGAGAAAAATTGCTATGACAAGGGTTTCAAGTATTTGAAGGAAGAACCTGAAGAAGATATCATAAGACAGAAACGTTACCCATGCTTATGATAGGTATGAATACCATGGTGAAGATGCCCATCTTGACAAAGGCAATCTACAGATTCAACACAATTCCCATCAAAATGCCAATATAACTCTTTATAAATCTTGGAAGGACAATACTCAACTTTGTATGGTAAAACAAAACAAAACAAAACAAAAAGCAAACAATAAAAAACAGAACAAAATAAAACAAACAACAAGAAGAATAAAAAGCACGATAGCTAAAACAATCCTGAACAATAAAAGAACTTCAGGAGACATCATCATCCCTGATTTACACATGTACTACAGAACTATAGTAATAAAACCCACCATGTGTTGGTATTGGCATAAAAACAGACAGGTTGGTAGATAGAATCCAGGTGAAGATTAAGAAATAAGTCTACTGAACTATGGTTCCCTGATTTTTGATAAAGAAACCAAAAATAAGTCTTGAGGAAGAAAACATCTTCTACAAATGGTGTTAATCTAACTGGATGTACACATGTAAAAGAATTTAAATTGATTTATACTAACCTTTTGTACAAATCTCTTGTCCAAGTGGATCAAGTACCTCAACATGAAACCAGATAAATTAAACATGATAGAAGATAAAATATGGAGTAGCTTTAATGCATTAACACAGGAGAAAACTTTCTAAAGATAACACCAATAGAACAAAATTAAGATCAACAATTAATAAATAGGACCTCATGAAATTGAAGTTTCTGAAAGGCAAAGGAAACTGTCAACAGAACAAAACAGCATCTTACGGAATGGGAAAAGCTTTTCACCCAGTCCCTGTCTGATAGAAGTCTAGTATCTAAAATATGTAAGGAACTCACTACACATGAACCAACCAAACAATCCAAGTGAAAAATAAGGTACAGATCCGATCCCAAAGGGCTGAGAAACACTTAAAGAAATGTTTAACAACCTTAGTCACCAGGAAAATGCAAATCAAAATAACTCTGAGATTCCATTTTATATCTGTCAGAGTGTCTAAGAGCAGTAGCACAAATGGCAGCACATGCTGGCAAAGATGTAGAGCCAGGAGAGTGGTGGGAGGGCAAACCTGTACATCTATGAAAATCAGTATGGTGGTTCCTCCAGAAATTTGGGATCAATCTACTACAAGCTTTACCACTTTTGCGCATATACTCAAAGAATACTCCATCCTAGCAAAAGGACAGTTGCTGAACCATGTGCATAGTACTCACTCTATTTACAAATTTTATTTTCTTAATGATTCTAATCCATTAAGGGTTTTAGATGTATCAACAATGTACCAATTCTGAACTTGACATTCTTTTGCAATACTTTCTGTTCTACTGCATTTTCCTTCCATTTCAAGGCCTATATTACATAGGCCTTGCCTATATTCTCCTTTATTTTGAACTGGTGAACATCCTCAGAGAAGATATTAGGAGAAGTATGGATTCGTTTTTGTGGGGCAGCAAGGTTAGTTGCTACCTGAGCCTCTAAAGTTTCAGATTTTATGATAATAATATTTAGTAGCTGATAATATGTTAGTCTTCAACTCATTTTTGATGAGTTTCTTTTTATTTTAAGCTATAAAATAGAGGATGGAAAGAATATCTAAAATTGTGACTGTGAAATATCCATTTTATTTTATAACTTCTAGAACTGTATTTTAGAATTTTGATGTGGTCATACATACCATACTCCTGTTCATTTTAAGAGAATGGAAGTATTTATTCACTTACTGACTTAAACTGTATTTATGTTTAAAGGAAATTTATGTTCAATTATCTCTTTTTAAGCAACATTAAGACATTTACATTAGATAGATAGATAGATAGATAGATAGATAGATAGATAGATAGATAGATAGATAGAAAGATAGAAAGATAGATAGATAGATAGATAGTAGATAGATAGATAGATGATAGACAGATGTAATTCTGTGTATAATAACAAAGCCCTTAGCTCAAAAGCAAAATATAATAAGCATTAATATGAGTGTCATAGATGAGATACAAGCAATATTAGACAATGTTAGTTAACTTTTTGTCTGCACACTGAACTGGATTTTTTCATGAATAATGGAATGAACTGAAATTGATGACACAATCCACTTTTATAGAAGTCATGTGATGAGTACAGAATCTCCAAGGAAAATCTCCTTTAAACAGCTCACATCCCCAGTGACCATAAGACAAAGCATGCATTTCCCTTTTACAGATGCCTCTAGTGTTAAGAATATTACCTCATATTTCTGAGCCTACTGATAGTTTCATAAGACAGAGTATTTTTGATTAGCTCTGACATTGCTGCTATAAATGTGAAAAGATTTATGAATTCATTTTTATACTTAAATTTACAAAATCCTCTGGTACCTCTGAAATGTTCACCTTTCAGTTAAATGGAGTATTTGGCTGGAGACATCTACCATGTTTTAGAACATAGATTAATGTGAAATGTCTTCGTCTGTGGATAGAACATAAAGCTATCTTGGCAATTAGACTCCTGGGCACGTTATGATAGAAGAAAATAATCTCCCTTTGTAACTATTACAAGCATGATAAAATTAAAGCTTGTTTCTTCAAATCTTACCATTTATGTATTTATGACTACTAAAATCTTATTAAATTCAAAACATTACATGTATAGTACAGTTAAATCAATAAATTCCATTCGGATGTAACAGATCTACAACAGGATATTAACCTGTGATAAGATTACAATTGAAACTTGCCCAAGATCACTACAAATATTTTTGTTAACGACTTAGTAAGAAATAATTATTTCTCTGTAATTATCTCAAACACATTAGGATTATATCACCACATTTTACATTTAGGGGAATTTATTTTTAATGATAAATTCAGAATTGTTTTCTATTATTATGGAGATGTGCATTAAAATCAAATTATTCAAATGTCAGGCATAAATCAGCAAGCAAACTTTTTTTTACTATCCTGATCTTCAATGGAGAAAAGAGTTCTTCAAGCATTTTGAGCATGTTCTTTCCAAACTTATTCTTGTTAACTGCAAACAGCACTCTTCAGTTGATCTGGGGCAGCTTTCAGTCTTTGGTCATTGCTTCTTCATAATGAAATTTCACACTGACAAAGAATTTTCTGTAAGTGTGCCTGTTTTTCTTGCACCAGGGATGAGTAGAGAGGGTTAAACCAAAGCTCGTGGGTAGGGCATTCATGGTGGTAGGGTGATCGTTCCAAAGATCTGAAAGATCGGATGTGTGTGTGTGTGTGTGTGTGTGTGTGTGTGTGTGTGTGTGTGTGTGTGTGTGTGTGTGTGTTTGTCCGTGCTTATCTGGCTGGTTACTTTTGTTTGAAGGAGACTTTTGCAATGCAATCCCCATCAAAATCCCAACACAATTATTCAAAGAAATGGAAAGAGCAATTCTCAAATTCATCTCAGGAAACAAAAAGCTCAGAATAGCAAAAACAATCTTTAACAGTAAAAGAACTTCTAGGGGGAATCACCATTCCTGATCTCAAGCTCTATTACACAGCAATAGTGGTAAAAACAGCATGGTATTACTACAGAGACAGTCAGGTTGATCAATGGAATAGAATTGAAGATCTAGAAATAAAACCATACACTTACAGACAAAGTGATCTTTGACAAAGAAGCCAAAAATATACGATGGAAAGGAAAGCATCTTTAATAAATAGTGTTGGTTTAACTGGCAGTCGAATGTAGAAAAATTAAAATAGATCTATATTTGTCACTTTGCATAATGCTCAAGTCCAAGTGGATCAAGGACCTCAATATAAAACCAGATACACTGAATCTAATAGAAGAGAAAGTGGAAAAGTGCTTCGAACTCATTAGCACATGGGGAAGTTTCCAAAACAGAACACCAATGGCTCGGGCTCTAAGCTCAAGAAGTAATAAATGGTACTTCATGAAACTGGAAAGTTTCTGTAAGGCAAAGGATATAGTCAATAGGACAAACCAGCAATCCACAGATTGGGAAATAAATCTTCACTAACCACCCCCTACCCGATAGAGGGCTAATATACAGTGTGTGTGTTTGTGTGAGTCACAAAGCTAACTCCCACAAAACCAAACAACACAATAAAAAAATGGGACATAGAACTAAAGAGAGAATTCACAACAAAGGAGTCTCGATGGGCTGACAAGCACTTAAAGAAATGTTCAAAGTCCTTAGTTATCAGTGAGATACAATTTAAAATGACACTGAGAATCCCCCTTATACCTCTCAGAATGGCTAAGATAAAAAACTCAGGTGAAAGCACATGCTGGCAAGGATATGGATTGCTGGTAGGATTGAAAACTGGTATAACTCCTCTGGAAATCAGTCTGAAGTTTCCTCAGAAAATTGGAAATATATCTACCTGAAGACCCATCTATACCATTTCTAAGCAAGTATCCTAAAGATGCACCATAATGCCACAGGGGCACAAGCTTCATTATGTTCATAGCAGCCTTATTTGTGATAGCCAGCAGCTGAAAACAACCTTGATTTCCCACAGAATGGATACAGAAGATGTGGTTCATTTACACAATAGAATACTACTCACTCATTAAGAACAAATATGTGTAAGTGAGGCATTCAACTGGGCTTTTAGACAGCTCTGAACTCACAAAAGATTTTCCTCATTTTATGAAAATAATTAACAAATAATCCCAGAAGCTGAGTGGTTTGGAAAATGCTGAGCAGTGATGGACACATTCAGAGATTTTTTTTAAATAGATTAAACCACATATCTAATCTATGAATCCATGAATCTGACTGCATTTTCCATTCTTGAATTTGGTAAGAAGAGAAGAAATGTCTATTTATATTTCAGAAATTATAACATGGATATTGATAAGGACCAAACAAAACACAACTTTCAACACTATTTACCATTGCTGGATATTATTTTCAATCGCTGAAATTCTATTAGTCCCTGAACATATTACATGAAGGAAAAGGGACATTTGGCAGTGATTTTTAATTTTTATGTATAGCTTAATATGTATGCATATATACATCTCAGAAACATGTAGGGATTTTTGACCTTGAACATTATTTACTTTATTAGACTACATATACATGCATTCAACAATGTGCTTTCATTCTTTGCATATTTTAAAATATAATATTAGCAAGATTTATTCAGAAGCTCTTGATTAGTTAATGTATGCACTTATACAGGTATCTTGACTCATCTGGCTTTACCCCTTCATAAACCTTCATCCTAACTTAAAATCCAACAATGCTTTTACAATCATGGACATCATTGCCTAGCAACAGAGTTGACTATGGTCAGTCAGTGACTCATAAATTTTCTAGCTGAGTTACATGTACTCTTCAGTGTTAGGCCAAGGAATATCATCCTTCATGGATCTCAGCTGACAAAAGATGAAAACACACTGAAATATGATTTTGTTGGGTACTCTGATTTCATTCCATTATAAAGTTGGAAAATGATGGCAAGTTGAGCCATCTGGACTTGTGGCATTCGGTAGTGGATGTTTGTTTGTCTGCTCCTCCTCATCTCACGATCATGCTTGCATTTCAGTAGCACAAGGGCTAACCTGATAAATTATGGGTCATTCATGCTAACTCTGAAGCCTCTTGGTTGTCGTATGCAGATCTGTTCTACTTTATTTATACCTATGAAATGTTTCAAATTAGGGGATGATTTCACTCACCTATGGATCTTGTTAAAAGGGAATGTAGACAAGTAGCTCCCTTCCTAGGGCGTGGATCTGTAAATTACACTCAGACAATTCAAATGAGAAAATATCGAGGATTTTTGATGCAGATATTTACAGATTTAGAAATGAATAAATATATATGTAATGCTTGTTATTAAGTAAATTTGCAAATATATGTATAAATTAAATACTATTCGATAAAAAAAATAGTTTATAATGGTGTGCTTTAAAAACCCAATAAAAATTTTTCTATCTACTAATGTTAAAAACTTTGTAAAATGTTAAAAAGCAAAATAGCCTGATATATGAGAAAAATACAATTTAACTGACAAAGTGATAATAAATAATTAACAACATTTTGCTAAATGTTTACCACTATTGAATAAAATGTCCTCGTCCTTTCAACAGCATGGCATTATACAGTTATTAATAACTTCAGCTCCAAACGCCGTAGCAAAGTAAGAGAATCTGTAGCAATGTAGAATCATATTTTCTGTATAAAAAAAGGAATCAGTCACTGACAGACACAGAAAATGAACTGCAATTAAATGCTCATATTAAACGAATGAAGCTCAATCAATGTTTAAATTGCCATAGTATGTTAATTATAGTACATCAGCTCTGGTTGGGCTCTTAGAATGCCTTCCTCCTGCATAGTAATGTGACGGCGTTAGCTGTGCTGATGTCATTTAGCAAAGTAAGGACAGCAGACAGTATGTGACTTTGCATCTAGGTATTTTTATCTTGTCATCTACCTTGAAATGTTGAGTGTAATAGCAGTGGCTATAGTCAGAAAAAACATGAAGTGAGCAGAGAATTCCCAGTAGTGTGTCCAAAGACAACTGTTACCTACCTTTTATTGTTTAATAATTCTTTTAATGTCGTTTTGTCATCTCATTTTTTTACTCTGCTGTCAGATCAGATATTTTCCTTTTATTAAAATTTGAACACTTTAGTGGTGAGAAATAAAATATGTATGAGTATAGGTAACTATGTTCTTACAATTTGTTAACATACTTTGAAAAAATATGTCATTGTTTAATTTGACAAGCAACATGAAGTCACTTTGTATCAACATAATTACTTTGCACAGTTTTCAGTAAGTGACATTAGGAAGAATCTCAGGAAATAGAAATAAATGATTATATAAATATACATATATCTTATAAATAATAAAAGCCAAGTATATGCACAAATCTTCTATACTTTAAACATAGTTCTGGTATGTTACATGTAATATTAAAGAAAAAAGATACATGCTATCACTGACTAGGCACCAGCCAGTGGTCTAGTCTGTTCCCAGCCTGACACAAAGCTGGAGATCACCTTTCCCCTTGCCAAGGCCTCACCCACCAAAGCTAACTCTGCCTCTCCAGACCTTTGAAATCACTCTTTTGGTCCCCACAGGCAGCTGTGGGTGTGCTCTCACCAGCTTGCCCCTGCAGCTGGATCCTTACACCATTTTCCCTTCCCAAAGTATGACAGAATTTGGTCTCAAGTAAGTTTTTACCCTCTGGCCCATTTGAGTCACTGCAGAATGGAAAACACCACACAATCTTCTTTAAATCAACAAATAACACAATCACTAAGAAAGAATCTATCATCTTAAATTCGTCAATTGTTCTATGGTAGAAATCTTCCAGAGATGGATCCTGGTGGATTGCTCCACCAGATCTAACATTCCTCCTACATCTTGTCTGCTTTTGCTCCCCTTGCTGTCCAAAAGGAAGTGCCCTCCTTCTGCCTTCACTCTCCTCACTCAGGGCTGCCTCCTCCTTGCCCAGTGATTGGTTTCTTGTCATCTTTATTATTCAATTAATTAGTGAAGAATTTTGCTTCACCGATACTAAATATACCTGTCCAATATGCAAGTCTATGGGTATTTTTGGAGTTCCCATAAACAAGAAAGAGTTAAAGCAAGTAAATATTGTCCAGAGGCATGAGATTCAGAACAGATTTTAAGTTATCTAAAGTTGCTGAGAACCAAACATACCTTTATTACCCACGCGCACACCCCCCAACACACACACACACACACACACACACACACACACACACACACACACACACATATATATATATATATACACACACACACACACACATATATATATATATATATATATATGTGTGTGTGTGTGTGTGCTGTCTACCCTAACTTTGCTCCCATATCCCCTTCTAGGAATATTTATGTTCCAACTTTTAAAAAGGAGTTAAGCATCTACACTTTGGTCTTCCTTCTTATTGAACTTAATGTGGTCTGTGGAGTCTGTGGATTTTATTTTGGTTCATTTGAGATTTTGGGTTAATTTTCACTTACCAGTGAGTGCATACCATGTGTGTTTTTCTGTGATTGGGCCACCTCACACAGGGTGATATTTTATACTTCAATCAATTTGCCTATGAACTCCCCGACGTCAATGCTTTTGATAGCTGAGTGGTACTCCATTGTGAAGATGTACTGCATTTTCTGTATCCATTTCTCTTTTAAAGGGCATCTGGGTTTTTCCAGCTTCTGGCTATTATAAATAAGGCTGCTATGAACATAGTGGAACATGTGTCTTTGTTGTATGTTGGAGCATCTTTTGGATATATGCCCAGGAGAGGTATAGCTGGGTCCTCCGGTAGTGCAATGTCCAATTTACTGAGGAAACTCCAGGCTGATTTCCAGAGTGATTGTACCAGTTTGCAAGGCCACCAGCAATGGAGGAGTGTTCCTCTTTCTCCACACCCTTAGCAGCATGTGTTGCCACCTAAGATTTTGATCTTAGCCATTGCGACTGGTATGAGGTGGAATCTCAGGGTTCTTGTGATTTGCACTTCTCTGATGACTAAAGATGTTGAACATTGTTTTAGGTGCTTCTCAGCCATTTGATATTCCTCAGCTGAGAATTCCTTATTTACAACTGTACCACATTTTTAATAGGGTTATTTAGCTCTCTGGAATCTAACTTCTTGACTTCTTTATATATTTTGGATATTAGCCCTCTATCAAATATATGATTGGTAAAGATCTTTTTCCCAATCTGTTGGTTGCCATTTTGTCCTAATGACAGTGTCCTTTGCCTTACAGAAGCCTTGAAATTTTATGAGGTCCCATTTATTGATTCTTGATCTTAGAGCATAAGCTATTTGTGGTTTGTTCAGGAAATTTTCCCCAGTGTCCATGTGATTAAGATTCTTCTTTAACTTTCTTCTATTTGTTTGAGACTATCTGGTTTTACATGGATATACTTGATCCTCGGGACTTAAGCTTTGTACATGGCAATGAGAATGGATTAATTTGCATTCTACATGATGAACTCCAGTTGAACCACTCCCATTTGTTGAAAATGATATCTTTTTTCCTTTGGATGGTTTTAGATCTTTTGTCAAAGATCAAGTGACCATAGGTGTGTGGGTTCATTTCTGGGTCTTCAATTCTATTCCACTGGTCTACTTGCCTGTCTCTGTACTAATAAAATGCAGTTTTTATAACAATTGATCTGTAATACTGTTTGAGTTCAGGGATGGTGATTCCCCCAGAAGTTCCTTTATTGTTGAGGATAGTTTTCCCTATCCTGGGTTTTTAGTTACTTCGAATGAATTTGCAAATTGCCCTTTCAAACTCCATGAAAAATTGAGTTGGAAGTTTGATGGGGATTACATTGTCTCTTTAGATTGCTATTGGCAAAACGGCCATTTTTACTATGTTTATCCTGCCGATTCATGAGCATGGGAGATCTTTCCATCTTCTGAGATTTTTTTCTAATTTCTTTCTTTAGAGACTTGAACTTCTTGATATACAGATCTTTCACTTACTTGGTTAGAGTCACACCAATGCATTTTATATTACTTGGGACTATAGTGAAGGTTCTCATTTCCCTAATTTCTTTCTCAGCCTGTTTATCTTTTGTGTAGAGGAAGGCTACTTAATTGTTTGACTTAATTTTTTACCCAGCCACTTTGCTGAAGATGTTTATCAGGCTTAGTAGTTCTCTCGTGGAACTTATGGGGTCACTTAAGTATACTATCCTGTGATCTGTAAATAGTGATATTTTAACTTCTTCCTTTCCAATTTGTATCCTTTTGACCTCCTTTTGTTGTCTGATTGCTTAACCTAGGACTTTGAGAACTATATTGAATAAGTAGGGAGAGAGTGGGCAGCCTTTTCTAGACCCTGATTTTAGTGGGATTGCTTCAAGTTTCTCTCCATCTAGTTTAATATTAGCTGCTGGTTTGCTGTATATGGCTTTTACTATGTTTAGGTATGGGCCTTGAATCCCTGTTATTTCTAGGCCTTTTATCATGAAGGGGTGTTGAATTTTGTCAAATGCCTTCTCAGCATATAATGAAATGATCATATGTTTTTTATCTTTGAGTTTGTTTGTATAGTTGGTTATGTTGATGGTTTTCCCTATATTGAACCATCCCTGCATACCTGAGATGAAGCCTATTTGATCATGATGAATGATCTTTTTGATGGGTTCTTGGACTCGGTTTACAAGAATTTTATTGAGTATTTTCACGTCAATGTTTATAAGGAAAATTGGTCTGAGGTTCTCTTTCTTTCTTGGGTCTTTGTGTGGTTTAGGTATAAGAGTAATTGTGCCTTCACAGAAGAAATTTGGTAGTGTTCCTTCCGGTTCAGTTTTGTGGAGTAGTTTAGACAGTATTTGTATGAGGTCTTCTATGAAGATATGATAGGATTCTGCACAAAACCAATATGGTCCTGGGCTCTTTTTCGTTGGGAGACTTTTAATGACTGCTTCTATTTCTTTAGGAGCTATAGGGTTGTTTCAATTATTTTTCTGTTCCTGTTTTAAATTCGATACCAGGTATCTGTCTAGAAATTTTTCCATTTCCTTCAGATATTCGAGTTGTGTTTAATATAGGCTTTTGTAGTAGGATCTGATGATTTTTTTTTAATTTCTTCTGATTCTGTTGTTATGTCTACCTTATCATTTTTGATTTTGTTAATTTGGACAAACTGTCTGAGCCCTCTGTTTAGTCTGGCTAAGGGTTTATCTATCTTGTTGATTTTCTCAAAGAACCAGCTTTTGGTTCTGTTGATTCTTTGTATATTCCTTTTTGTTTCTACTTGGTTGATTTCAGCACTGAGTTTGATTATTTCCTGCTTTCTACTCCTCATGGGTATATTTGTTTGTTTTTGTTCTAGAGCTTTTATGTGTGCTATCAAGCTGCTGATGTATGCTCTCTTTTGTTTCTTTCTGCAGGCACTCAGAGCTTTGAGTTTTCTTCTTAGCACAGCTTTTCACTGTGTCACTTTGTTTATGTTGTACCTTCATTTTCATTAAATCCTAAGAAATCTTTAATTTCTTTCTTTATTTCTTTCTTGACCAAGTTAACATTGAGTAGAGCATTGTTCAACTTCCATGTATATGTGGGCATTCTTTCCTTATTGTTATTGAAGACCAACTTTAGTGGGATGCATGGGATTATTTCTATCTTTCTGTATCTGTTGAGGCTTGTTTTGTGACAGATTATATGGTCAATTTTGGAGATGATACCATGAGGTGGTGAGAGGAAGTTATATCCTTTTGTTTTAGGATGTAATGTTCTATAAATATCAATTAAGTCCATTTGGTTCATAACTTCTGTTAGTCTCTATGTCTCTGTTCAATTTCTGTTTCCATGATCTGCTCATTGATGAGAGTGGGGTGTTAAAATCTCCCATTATTACTGTGTGAGGTTCAATGTGTGGTTTGAGCTTTAGTAAGGTTTCTTTTACGTATGTTGGTGCCCTTGTATTTGGAAATTAGATATTTAGGATTGGGAGCTCATCTTGGTGGAGTTTTCCTCTGATGAATATAAAGTGTCCTTCCTTTTCCTTTTTGATGACTTTTGGTTGAAAGTCTATTTTATTCAATATTAGAAAGGCTACTCCAGCATTCTTCTTCAGACCATTTGATTGGAAAGTGCTTTTCCAGCCCTTTACTCTGAGGTAGTGTCTTTCTTTGTCTATGAGGTGTGTTTCCTGTAGACAGCAAAATGCTGGGTTCTCTATACGTATGCAGCCTGTTAATCTGTGTCTTTTTATTGGGGAGTTGAGTCCATTGATGTTGAGAGCTATTAAGAAATAGTGATTGTTGCTTCCTTTTATTTTCGTATTTGGAGGTGGGATTATGTTTTTGTGCTTCTCTTTTTTTTTTCTTTGCAAGGAGGTTACTTTCTTGCTTTTCCTAGAGCATAGTTTCCCTTCTTGTGGTGGGCTTTGCCATTTATTATCCTTAGTCGTGCTGGATTTGTAGAAAGATACTGTGTAAATTTGGTTTTGTCATGGAATATCTTGGTTTCTTCCTCATTGTTAATTGGTAGTTTTGTTGGATATAGTAGCCTGGGTTGGCATTCGTGTTCTCTTAGGGTCTGTATGACATCTGTCCAGGATCTGCTTGGTTTCATAGTCACTAGTAAGAAGTCTGGTGTAATTCTGATAGGTCTGCCTTTGTATGTTACTTGACCTTTCTCTGTTACTGCTTTTAATATTCTTTCTTTGTTTTGTGCATTTGCTCTTTTGACTATTATTTGATGGTAGGATATTTTTTTCTGTGCAATCTATTTAGAGATCTGTAGGCTTCTTTTATGTTTATGGGCAACTTTTTCTTTAGGTTAGGGAAGTTTTCTTCTATGATTGTGTTGAAGATATTTACTGGTCCTTTAAGTTGTAAATCTTTACTCTCTTCTATACCTATTATCCTTAGGTTTGATCTTCTCATTGTGTCCTAGGTTTCCTGTGTTTTTTGGGCTGGGTTTTTTTTAATTTGTTTTTCAGTTTTACATTATCTTTGACAGTTGTGTTGTTATTTTCTATGGTATCTTCTGCTCCTGGGATTCTCTCTTCTATCTCTTCTATTCTGTTGGTGATGTTTCCATTTATGACTCCTGATCTCTTCCCTAGGTTTTCTATCTTCAGGGTTGTCTCCCTGTGCTCCTTTGTGCTTTCTTTATTGTTTCTATATCCACTTTTAACTCCTGGATGGTTCTATTCATTTCCTTCTCCTGTTTGGTTGTTTTTTTCAGTAGTTCTTTAAGGGATTTTGTGTTTCCTATTTAAGGGCTTCTATTTGTTTACTTGTGTTGTCTTGTAATTCCTTAGGGATTTATTTGTGACCTTTTTAATGTCCTCAATCATCATGATAAAATGTGATTTTAATTCTAGATCTTGCTTTTCCTGTGTGTTTGGATATCCAGTGTTTGCTTTGTTGGGAGAACTGGGCTCTGATCATGTCAAGTACACTTGGTTTCTATTGCTTGGGTTCCTATGCTTGCCTCTCGCCATCAGTTTGTCTCTGCTGTTAGCCGTTCTTTCTGTTTCTATTGGTGACTTGACTTTTCTGCGAGTCTGTGTGCCAGCACTCCTGTGGACCTATTTTCCTGTTTTCTTTGATTCAGTTATGGGAACAGAGTGTTCTGCTCTCAGACGAGTATTTGCTCCTGGCAGCTGGCATTCATCTCTTAGTGAGGGCAGCAACCGGAAGGGTTCTGCCCCTACTGCACCTAGGTCCCTGTGGGCAGGAGCCACAGATGGTGCTAGGCATTTTCCTCTTGAGTTGGGAATGTGAGCAGAGAGTAGTCTCCTCTCGGTTCTCAGAGGTGTCAGCAACTCTGAGGATCTAGCTCTTCCCCCGATGGGATTTGGCTACAAGGAGCTATTTGACCAGTTCCATTCAAATCCAGGTGCAGATCTGGACTGCGGGGCTCCTACACTTGACTGCTCCTATATGCCTGTGTCCAGAGGTACTATGCAGTTTCCTCTTGGGCCAGCAATGTGGGCAAAATTGGGCAGAAGTGGCAGTCTGTTCTGCCCTGCAGTCTCAAGATTGCCCACACTTCTGGGTGTTCAGCTCCCACTCCCACGGGATTTGGAAGCCTGTCTTGTACTTTTTTTTAAGAGTTATTTATGTTCATCTTTAAGTCCTTGATCATCATCATAAGATGTAATTTTAAATTCAAATCTTGCTTTTCCAGTGTGCTTGAATATCCAGTATTTACTTTTGTGGGAAAACTGGGCTCTGATGATGCCAAGTAGTCTTGGTTTCTGTTGCTTATGTTCATGTGCTTGCCTGTCACCATCAAGTTGTCTCTGGTGTTAGCTTGTCTTTCTGTCTCTGACAATGGTTTGACCCTCCTGTATGCCTATGTATAGCACTCTGGTTGACCTGTTTTCTTTCAGCAGGATCTGGGAACAGAGAACTGTTCATTTGTTTGTGTGACCTCAACCCTCCAGACAGGTTTCTTGGCACAGATCTGTTGTTCTTACCTCTGCTCTCAAGTATGTAGGTGCTCCTGGAGACTAACTGTCAGCTCTCAGTGCTGCCAGAAATCTGAAGGTTCCTGTCCCAACTGTTCCTAGGTCCCTGTGCCTGGTGGGCACAGATTGTACTAGGTGGCTTCCTCTTCAGTCAGGAATGTGAGCAGAAAGTAGTTGTCTCTTCTGAGTTCTCTGGATTGTCTACATTTCTAGGAGTCCAGCTCTCTCCCGCATGGGATTTCTGTGCAGGGAGCTTTGGGACTGGGTCAGTTTAAATCTGAGCGCAGCCAGAAATGAGCAGGTTCCTGCCGCTGACTGCTCCTATATTTGGTCTTTTGCTGATTTTTGTCAGAACTTAAAACATCTTCTCATTCAACTTCCACCTCGGAGTAGAAAATAATATTTGAGCAGAAAAAAAAAAAACACTAATGCCTTGGTTTATCATGTACATTATAATTATGCTTATTTAGTTACAGTGGAGTAAGAAGGAAAATAAAAAGTATAGTTATTAACATAGTTTTTCTTTATATTAAAAATGAATACATTTATACAGTGATATATAATCACATCTACCTTTTCAATTTCCTCTTCTAATTTCTCTGTTTTCTCAAAATATGTTCCCCTCAACTCATTTCCTCATGTTTTTGATAATTCACTGAATTTTATTATTTATATACACTGTGTGTGTATAGTGTAAACACGTCCATTGAAAGTCATTCGGCCAGTGATTGCATCCTCAAGAAGAGAATGGAATCACTCTCTCCTGACAACTATGAACTGATGAGAAGTTATGAATAATGAATAAGACCTAAAAATCACTAACCTCATGTAGGCAGGGGCATTTTCTTATTTGATTTTGTATAAATTTCATGCATGTAACCACCTATGCTGTAAGTTCATAATGACAAAAGCTATGTCATAGCCAGAAGGTGGCATTTCATAGCACTCTTCCTCACCCTTTGGATCTTACATTTTTTCTGTCTTCCTTTCCATGATGTTTCCTGAACCTGAGTGTGGTGGGGTTAATGTACCTGTCCCACTTAGGTGTGCATACTTGACTTTTAGTCTCAGTACTTCATCTCTCTATTGAATGCTGTGCACTGGGGAAAATAAAATCTTTCCCTGACTATGGTTAAGAGCAGCCCAGTTCTATGCATTAAACATGAGTATTTAGACCACAATTTGACAGCATGACTATTTAGCATAATAACAATAACAGGTTGAACCCTGAGGCCTATGAGCTCCCAATCATAGGTTTTTGACTAGTGAAAAGAATATAGCCATGGAAATCCCTGGTGAGAAACTGACCTCAAATTCTATCAGAAAAAGGTTACTTTCTCAGAAGCAGTGTGCTCCAGACAATTGCATTAGTAGGCACATCTTTTCTGGAAGTTCACTATTTCTACGTGAACTGTCCAGCTCTGAGGGAAAAGCTTTGATACATGTTTTTCTCCTACAAGTGTACATAGCATCTTTCAGCACTGTGAATGCTAGACATGCACCATGAACTTTCATAGACTGTTTGAGATTGACTTAACTATGTCCTGAAAGATGTAGCATACTCAGCAATATGGTGTTACCATGTAGCCGTGGTGTGTAACTAAGGTCAATGACAATAATTTCTGTTGATTTGGAGACCTCTAGGACATCCATTACCTTGTATTGAAAATCTCACTTTATAACCCATGTCACCTGGAAATAATCTTGTTTTCCCACGTTGGGAAACACTTTTTTAAAGTTGCATTTTTAAAATTATCATAGCAGCTACTATATTTCCACAAGATCTTTTCATAAATCCCTAGTTAATGAATCCACTACCGTGTCTTCATCCCTTTCCCGCTTCCCCAACTTTGCTTAATCTTTTAAACTCAGCAATCTCTTATTTCATCTTGAATTTATGTTAATATCTTCCATTTACATTATTCAAGTTGGGTTGTGATTAATAGGCTTCCATTTGTCTAGTCATAGCTGACATAGGTAAATAGGCTTAGAGACACCATAGTTTTCTATATGTTTTGGAAAACAATGAATTCTTTTGAAATTTTCATTTTACATGAACTACCTGTGCATGAGATATTTGCTATATTTTTGTTTCATGCCACAATTTTTCAAAAGGGCACTGCTCACTGTTGTCACTCATGTGGCAAATGTCATGCCATGAAACAGTGATCTTGCTGGGAAGCCTCAGGCTTCCATGGATGTAGGAAGAAGACAGTGGAGAGATGAGCAATTTCAACCATAGGCGCTGCCTGGGAAATGACATGAAGGGATTCTCTGTACATTTTACAGAAAGACCAGCTAAATCTTCATACTTTTTCCATGAAAAAAAGTAACTCTCTGGATAACTGGAAAAAAAAAGAGAAGAACAAATACTGTTTATTGTGCCCTAACTTTTGGACACCATAAAAGGAACATAAGTTGCATGACATTTTACTTTCTACGATAAGCTTACCATAGATTTATCAGTGCTGATTCTTGATCATGGGGATTTCCTTCTGAGTAATGATTAAATCTATCCATTGTGTTTACAGCATTTGAAGGAATAAATACAATAGACTATAAATGGATTGATATTGCATTGTTTTAGACAGGAATATTCATTTTAGTAACAGAAAATATTTCATACCCATTATGTTTTATTTCCTCCGTGTATGTTGAAAGTGAGCCAGGAACATATGGTGTTTATCAGAATTAATGAAGATTCTATCTATTTTATATTGGAAATAATTTTATTATAATCTTCTTTGAGCATAGATCTAACTGAAGTTCAGGGTAATAAAGAACAGGAAAGAAAACAGACATCATTCTCTCCTTTATACTTTTACATCCTTTGCAAATGATATCTACTGGCAGATTCTAAGTGAAACATGTTGACAATGTCAATACCATCTAATTGCTCAAGGTACATTATGTGGGTTTATTTGTCTTGTCACAGATTTTTTTTCCTTGACTATTAATGATACAGGCCTATTAGTCAAACTACCTACAAACTTATTTTTCTTTTCTTTTCTTAAAATTTTTATTTAAATTTAAATTTTTTAAATTTTTATATTTCTTTACTTACATTTAAAACGTTATTCCCCTTCCCAGTATCCTGTCCATAAGCTCCCATTACCTCCCCTCCCCCTCCCCCATACGGGCATTCCCTCTATGCATTCCTTTTATTGTCCCCCCCATATTCCCCTGCATTGGGGGTCTAACCTTGGCTGGACCAAGGGCTTCCCCTTGCACTGGTGCTCCAACAATGCTATTCTCTGCTACATATGCAGTTGGAGCCCTGGGTCAGTCCATGTATAGTCTTTTGGTAGTGGTTTAGTCCTTGGATGCTCTGGTTGGTTTGCATTGTTGTTCTTAGGGGATTGCCAAACCCTTCAGCTCTTTCAATCCTTCCTCTAATTCCCCTAAATGGGATCCTGTTCTCCGTTCAATGATTTGCTGTTAGCATTGAACTATGTATTGGACATGTTCTGGATGTGTCTCTCAGGAGAGATCTATAGCTGGTCCCTTTCGGCATGCATTTTTTAGGTTCATTAATCTTATCTAGTTTTTGTGGATATATATAAATATATGGGCTATATGTGAGTCAGGCTCTGGATGGCCATTCCTTGAGTCACTGCTGTAAATGTGGCTTCCATATGCCCTCTTATGGATATTTTCCCCCTTTTAAGAAGGAGTGGGAACATCCTCATTTTGGTTATCCTTTTTCTTGAGCTTCCTGTGGTCTGTGGATTGCGTCTTGGGTAATTTGAGCTTTTTGGCTAATATTCACTTATCAATGAGTGCATACCAAGGGTACAAAATTTTGCTGTTTTGTTCTGAAAACTAAAACTTAACTTTAGAAAATTCACAGGGGACAAAAATACCAATATTTCATAATGTTATATATGACATGCTTGTTACTATCATTAATTTTATAATTGAGCTACTAACAAACTTTATCTTATGCAAATGACTACTGTCCATGTTTGTGATATTGTTACTTTGATGAAACACCATGATCAACATCAACCTGGAATGGAACAGGCTTATTAGTCTTCATCTTCTTCATCATAACATACTACTAAAGAAAGTCCAAACAGGAACAAAAACTCAGAGGTAACCCAGAGGCAGAAACTGATGTAGAAGCTAGGAATTTCTGCTGCTGTCTTACTCATTATGAATTGGTCACCCTGCTTTCTTATAGAGCCCAGGACCACTGGTCCAGGGATTGTACCACAAACAATTGATTATTAATTTTAAAATGCCTTTCAGCATATTTTTCCATTAATTTATTTATTTAACTTTACATTTCTATTACCTCCTCTCACCCAAGTCTACTCCTCACACATCTTTTTCTCCAATCCCCTTCCCCTCTTCTCATCTGAGCAAAGGAAGGGCCCCTGTGTACCAGTCCATCTTGCCACATTAAGTCACTGCAGTACAGCTGGATCTTAGGGAGAGATTTTCTCAATTGAGGTTCCCTCATTTCAGATGATTCTAGCTTGTGTCAAGTTGTAAAACTTTAGCCACTACCTTTTGAGCCCTTCATATTATGAAACATCACCAGTGTCAGTAATAATCCATGTTGAATAATGCAAGCTTGAAGTACTTAAAAATGACAATTGTGTTTACTTCTGTGAAAAGTGGGGATTAAATGTATCTATAATCAAATTATTTCTGAGTGAAGTAAAGTTCCAAAACAACTTAAAGATGATGTGTAATAAAATAAAACCAAGTGCCATTTATTCCTATTTTGGCCCCTTTATCAGCTAAAATAAAACCCCATTTCAGTTTCTATCACAAAGCATGGAGTATACCTGCTGGTATGTCAACAATTGGCACAACTTTCATTTATCTCATGGTAGCATATAGTAATGAAGAAAGCAGAAACAGCAAAATAATTCTTTCCAATAATATGTCAGAGGTGCAGGGATGCCTCAACTTTCAAAAAATCATTAAATGTAATCTATCATATAAATAAACTGAAAAAAAATTGTCATATCTTTAGATGCTGAAAAATCCTTTGAAAAAAATCCAATATCTCTTCATAAGAAAGGTAATGAAGAGACTATGGATACAAGGACATATATAAACATAATAAAGGAAATCTACAGCAATCCAACATTAAATTAAATGGAGAGAATCTCAACCCAATTCCACTAAAATCAGGAGTAAGTTAAGACTGCCCCTTCTGATCTATTTAATATAGTATTTATCTTAGAGTTTTACTGTTGCAAACAGACACCATGACCAAGGTAAGTCTTATAAAGGATAATATTTAATTGGGGTTGGCATACAGGTTCACAGGTTCAGTCCAGTATCATCTAGGCAGGAACATGTCAGCATCCAGGCTGGCATGGTACAAGAAGAGATGAGAGTTCTACACCTTCATCTGAAGGCTGCTAACAGAATACTGACTTCCAGGCAGTTAGGATGAGGGTCTTAAAGCCCACACTCACAGTGCCTTTCTGACTCCAAGGGATATCAACTGAACAGAGCCTAACAAGTTACAATAAAAATACACACAAACCCTCATATCAAGGCTAGACAAAGCAAGCTAGGAAAAGGAAAATGGTCCCAAGAGTAAGAGATGACCCCCTAAAATCAAGGATCAGAAAGGTGAATCACTACTAGGTGAGAATATTGTAAAGCTTTAGGACCTGAATTCAGATTCTTATCATTTCTTCAAAAAGCTGATAATAGCTTCACCTACTTGTACTTTGGCAGAGCATGAAGGAACACCCTTGTTCTTCCTTGGAGGGTCTTTGGATCTTACAACAGACCAATCTAGCTGAAACCTGGCAAACTCCAATCTAATTAGTCACTCTTTATCATGAGAATAAATTTAGAGATTAATAATGATTCACTGCATGCCCCTCCCTGCCTCACATGTGCATACAGATGTGTGCACCAACACATGTATATATTTTTGCAAATGCTATTAAAAATAAGTATTGAAAATACTTCCTTCCAGTATAACTGAGTTAAAATATAAAATATACATTAAAAGGATTTTGTAGTAGGAAAATTTCAGAACACAGTGAAAATTTGTATCTCATCTCTTTCATAGCATCCCTTCTAGATTTTGCTGTACCAGGATGAACTTTATTATGCATTTATTTTCTTTTGATAAATGAATTAACTCATTTGCATGATATCAAGTGTTATTAATTTTAAGAATAAAATTATAATATAGATGCTTTATGAGCTACATTTAAACTGTAATCCATACTTGCAGAAAGCACATATTAAGTGATAATGTTTTTATTATCTAGAACTTGACTGGTAATATTGCTTCACTTTGAATTAGAATTATCTAAGACAGACAAAAATTCTTTTCTTCTAATTTATGGGTTTCCATGCACTATTTCTTTTATATACTTGATTAAATTATTTATCAAATGTATAATTAGCAACTAGTTTCATGACAGATTGGATATACAAACTAATTTGGAATTTGTCATGTTGTATGAGGTGATGTTGCTATTCTGTGTATCCAAATGCGTCTTAATTTTCACTTGAAGTATAACTGCTTCAGCAATCCTTAAACAGCAGTGTAGAAGCTGTGAGTTTGAGTGTTAAGAACGTCATTGGTCATGATTACTAAATACTGGAGAAACACAGAGTATTTTTTTTCTTAAAAGGACTCTGAGTTTCTTAGTAAGAGGAAGTTTAAAGGCCCACTGTTTCAAGTTTTACATTTGTAAAATGTGTAGAGGAATGCCAATTCATTCCCTACACACTCAAGGTGTAATAGAGTTTAAATTAGAATCTGTACTTTTGACAGACAGAGTATGCTCTTGTCTATCTTCTTCATAACTTTTCATAGAATACATGTAATGATATTGTTAGAGAATGGCAGCAGATTTATTCTCTATTCCTCTACATCCTATAGTTTCCTAGAATTCCTCTAGTTTCAAAGCCCTGACAGATTTGCCCTACCTTGGCACACCAACTAGTATTTTCATTATATTAGTATTATTGAATTGACTACATTGTTGACTTTCAAGGATATGATTTCCTTGTCATAACAGAAGACACTATCACAGAGCAGACATCCTGGCACTCTGACTATTGCAGTCTTTCCACCACCAATCCCCCTTTCACAGTATTTTGTCTGGCTTTTGTTTAGCAGTTCTGGGATGCCTAGTTTTATGCCAACTTTAAACAAGTTAAAGTCATGTGAGAGAAGAGAATGTCAATTAACAAACATGTCTATACGATTGGACTGTAGGCAAGTCTATAGGCTATTTTCTTAATTAGTAATCAATGGAATCTTAATGGGAGCCCAGTTCTTGTGGGTGATGACTACCCTGGACTGGTGGCTCTGGGTTGTATAAGAAAGCAAACCGAGTGGCTATGAGGACAAGCCCATAAGCACTATCCCTCCATGAGCTCTGCATTAGCTGCTGCCTCCAAATTTCTGCCCTGTTTGAGTTTCTCCCCTCACTGCTTTTGGATAGTGAACTGTTAGAATTAACTGAGTTAAGTCAACCATTTCTTCCCCAATTTGCTTGTGTTCATGTTGTTTCATCAACCATAATTGAAATAACTATCTTTTTAGAGGTAGCAATTTTGGAAGGTTGCCCCTACTCTGTTGTAATTTCTTTGCATTTTGATCAACTGTGGATTTCTGTAATAGTCACCATTTCAATACAAAGAAGCTTTTCTGATGTTTATTTCTCTGTGTGGATAAGGATGATTTTTAGAATTCAGTGGGGAGTTACACTGATTTAGGAAAACAGTAGTTATTGGTTTTCTATCTATGCTCCACGTCCATAATTACCTGGCAACAGCCAGGTATGCTCCATCCCACAGTTACCTGGAAACAGCCAGGTTTGCCTGACACTATATAAGGGCTGCTTGTCTGCTTCTCTCTCTCTCTCTCTCTCTCTCTCTCTCTCTCTCTCTCTCTCTCTCTCTCTCTCTCTCTCTCACAGTCTCTTACTCTCTTCTCTTCTCTGCTCTCTTGCCCTTGCCCTCTTCCCCTTTGTCTCTTCTCTCCCCATTCCCCTCCCCCTTCCCTCTATGTGCTTATGGTAGGCCTTTACTTCTCCCTCTTCTACTCTTCTCTCATTAAACCTTTCCATGTGGAACCATGTTGGCTTGATGTGTTCTGTCCGGATGTGAGTTGAAATTTTGGCCCCAATAGTAGTAAGTTCACCTTGCCAGCCATGAAAAGTTGGCATGAATTTCTTCCTATTGAACAAGCCTTAAAATCCAATTATGCAGCTATCCATTACTCACAAGATGTAAGTGCCACTAATGCAACTAGTGAATATCTTCTCTGGAATTAAGCACCCTGATAAGTTACCAAACTGCAAGTGACCTTTGAACGCATATAAATAAAATATCTCTCTCTCTCTCTCTCTCTTTTTCTCTCTCTCTCTCTCTCTGTGTGTGTGTGTGTGTGTGTGTGTGTGTGTGTGTGTGTGTTTGTATTTGTTAGAATGCATGTATGTGTGTTTGTGATAATTAAAGAAGACGTCATAAATCTTACAGGAAATGAAGATAATATGGGGAAAGGATGCAGGGGATTCATGAAGATACAGAAATATTGTGAATACAGTACAAATGTAGGATATTCTCAAATCAAATTTTAAATAAATTTGATAAATAGAATAATTATATCTTTCATTCCTTTTATTCCTACCCCTTTTCCTTCTTCCTTCCCCTCCCTACATGATCTTTCTGGTTAGTCCACCGCTACTTCCATCAATCCATTACTACCCTATTTCCAGACCATTTGGGGTGAGACACCCCTAGTTAAATAGTCCTGGATTCTATAGAAAACAAGCTGAGCAAGTTATGAAGAGCAAGCCTGCTAGCAGCACCCCTCGGTGGCCTCTGAATTACTCTTGCCTATAGGTTCCTGGTGAGTTTGAGTTCCGCTCCTGACTTCCTTTGATGATAAGTTGTGATGTGAAAAAGTAAGTCAAATAAATTCTTTCCTCCCCAATGACAACAACCAAACAGTAAATATCACTAAATAATTTCAAATATTCCACACTGAACATTTTTAAATATTACTAATATAAGTTAAAAATATAAATACATAAGCAAATGAACTTTGTAACTATCAAAGAGTTGATTCTAAATTGTATGTAAGCACAACTGTACGAAAAATATAAAAAAATTGTCTTAAAAAACATTGCAAGGGTTAGTTTATAAATTTAAAATATTTATATTAATTATAAGATCAGGTGTAGAGTAGGACAGGAGAAATTCCATGAATGAGGGCAATATGAAAGGTCATAAACACAAAAAGTAAGAAATTATTTTACTTTAAATAAAGATTGAAGCCAGAAATTGGCCCAGGCCAGTGTATTTAAAAATGCATTGATTTTCAACAGAAATCTCAAAAGAAAATAGCAACGAAGGTGGCATTTTATAAAGAGACGATGAAAAAGTTCATTGGTTAAAATTAGATTTTAATGATGTCTGAACATTAACACAAAATTGAAATATACACAAAATATGAAATTACCAACTTTAGGAAGAAAATTAGATGATTGGGATTTTTTCAAATATTTATGAAACCAAACAAAAATGTAGTCATAGAAATGTAATATAATTTGTGATTTAATAAAATTCAAATTCTGATCTTGAGAATTCAGTTTAATAATAAACTATTGATTATGAAGAAAGATTTCCAAGAAAGATTTCCAAGACACATATCTGGTAGGACTTATAGAACAATACACGTGGCTCTCAAGATTCTTGAACCAAAAGTGCAGGAATGAATAAATGAATGGATGAATGAACAAATAAATAAGACCCAACAAAGAAAAACAGGAAGAAAGTCACAATCGAGGATGTTTGAATCTTACCTAAAAGAAAGAACAAAATAGTCATAGGAAGCAGATGGAGAAAGAGAATTGGATGGGACAGCAATAGGAAGGGGAATGAGGGAGTGTGTCAGGATCAGGTGTGGGGAAGTAGCGGAGAGATGACTGACCAGATGGCCATGAGAATTAATGGAAATCTGCAATTGATGGGGGTGGGGTGGCGGGCATCTCTAGCACATGACAGAGAGCTGGGCTAAGGTAGGCAACCACGAATTCTCAGGGGTGACCATTTAGCCATGACTCACAGCATGGAGGATATGAAACCTGAAGAGGCCACCTCCTGTAGCCAGTCAGGAATCCTCCTGGAGTGTTAGAGATATCAACACACCCACAAAACTTTCAACCCAAAATTTATCCTGACTACAAGAAATGCAAGGACAAGGGATGAACAGAGACTGAGGGGATGGCTATCCAATAACCAACCCAAATTGACACCCGTCTGACTGTCAATCACTAATCCCTGATACTGTTAATGATACTCTGTTATGCTTTCAGACAGAAGTTTAGCATGCCGTCCTCTGAGAGGCAACACACAGTAGCTGACTCCGATGTAGTCAAACAGTGGATAGAGTTTGGGGACTCTTATGGAAGAATAGGGGGAAGGATTGCAGCCCCTGAAAGGGATAGGAACTCAACAGGAAGATGAACAGACTCAGCTAACTTGAACCCTTGGGGCTCTCATAGACTGAAACAGCAACCAAAGAATACACACAGGCTTGACCTAGGCTTCCCTGCACATATGTAGCAGATGTGCAGTTTTGGCTTCCTGTGAATCCTAAACAATTGGAAGGGACTATCCCAAAAGCTGTTGCCTGTCTGTGGGATATCTTCTTTTAGCTGGGTTGCCTTGTCTGGCCTTAGTGTGAAAGGTTATACCTAGCCTGGAAAAGACTTGATGTTTCAGGGTGAGTGGATCATAAGGGGGCCCCTACCCACTCAGAGGAGAAAGAGATGATGGATCATGGAAAGGATCAAAGGATAGGGTGATTGTGAGGGGGCAGTGAGCAAGATTTAGTGTGAATAATTTAAAAAGTCAATCAATAAAAATAAAGAAAGAAAAAAGATTCTTTAAACCAAAAAAATAAACAAGCAAACAAATAAAATGTCAGACATGAGGGCACATGCCCTAAACACAGCAGTCATGAGGGAAATACTGACAGATCTCTATGGGTTCCAAGTCAGCATGGTCTACATAATGACACCCTATTTCCCATAAAAAATTGAGATACATGAATTAATATTTTGAGTAATTACTTCAAGTACATGAAAAGATATTCTATATCAATAGTCATTAAGGAAATGAAAGCTGAAATCACCATGAAATGCTGTCACCAAGTATGTAGTGACTTATAATTGTTTGAAAGCATGAAAAGAGAGCAAGTGTTACTAGCATGTATCACAAATAGAATTGTGTATTCTGCCTTTAGGAGTGATAGTTCTTCCACTTGTTGAGGAATGTAACCCACAGACTAAAGCCATCTTAATTTAATCAATAAAAATTATGATATAGAATTTTGCAGAAGAGTTGATAGTATCTGCTTTAATAGATAAAATTTATCATAATTCATATGTTCTTTTGCAGTTGATAGCTGCTACCACATTGGAAACAAAGCCAACACAACAGATTACTACTTTGGATTACTTTCTAAAGAGAAAAGGTTAACTAATACCAAACAATTGGATGATCCTTAGAAAACTCTTCCTAAGTAAGAAAGTGTTACATTTAATGAGACAATATCTGGAAATACAAAGAAAAAGGTGGCCTCAAGACACCTAGCTATATGATGGAGAATATTGGATAGACTAGAATAAATAGCAGTTTGAAGAGGGTTTTCTTCATTGTTTTTTGTTTTCTTTTACAATCTCTCCTCTGGTAATCCCGTTATTTTGGTGTTGGACAGTGGCTCTTTCAGAATATCACACTATTCTTGTGGAAGGGCAATAAGGAAAACTGGAAAGATATTGCACAGAACAAAAATACTTTCCTAATTAAAAGTTAGAGAAAAACAGCTTTGCCCAAATACCTTTCTTTCTTAATACCTATTGTTTAAGAAATGTCAAGGAACACTTATCTTTGAGTTGTAAGTAATGCGGTATGGAAATATATGCCAATGATGTAATTGTCTGAGAATTCCTGTGCCTTGAAGAGGTGAGATTAATTTTCACTAAATCATTATCTTCCCTGTGGCAGGCAGATGTTGGGGTTGTGGTATTAATGAACTTTGAGTTCTTTCCATTCACAGATCAGAATCTGTCCCTTAATAAATTCAGAAGCTAAGGTCTAACCCCTCTGCAGCAGATTCGTTTTCTAATTATCTTAGTAATAGCTCTCAATTACTATTCAATGTAGGTCTATGTCCCACTGTTAGTGGGTCAGAAGATCCCTCAGGATTCATATATTTTTCTTGTTTTAGTAAATGACTTGCCATCTACAGATATTTCCAGTTTAATGTGTAGCTTTTAAAAATAATATCGACATATTAGAAATCTGGTGCCACACTTAAAAGGTCTCAAGTCACAGATCCATAAATTACTTCCTAAGATGTACTGCCTTGAGGATATAAAAACCAACAACATAAGAACTGCTTTTTAAAAACATTGGCTTTATTTAAAATGTGGTGATGGTGGTGGTGTATGCATGTGTTCATATGTGCTTGTGTGTGTGTGTGTGTGTGTGTGTGTGTGTGTGTGTGTGTGTGTGTGTGTGTGTGTGTTGTCAAAGATAGAGGGGGGTTGGAGGAATGCACATATCCATTAGCCCGTATAGAGCTAGAGTTACAAGCTGTTAAGATCTATTCAACTTGGATTCCAGGAAACCAACTCAGGAGTTTTGCAAGAGTACAAGTATTAGGTCATCTCTCCAGCCTCACAGTTGGTAAACTCATAATTTTGTGTTTGAATTCTAATATTAATTCTACTCTGATGTGTAAAATGTTTCTGTGGGGTAAATCTGCATATCTTATAATAAAAAATTACATAAAAGTAAATGCCTTACAGCAATCTCTTTGTAATGGAAATAGGACCTTCCAAAAGGGGCAGGGGTGCACTCAAAATTCCAAAAGAAACAGCCCTGACAATGCCCTGAGACCACAACCTCCAACAAGGCTCTGCAGCAAAGTTACATAGAAACAGTACTGTAGAGAAGAAACTCCTACTCAATTGCCTGCAAGGCATGTTGGGAGATCCTGGGATGCCTCTTTTACAGTCATTACCTTTGATGTGTACATTATTAGCTATGTAGTTACCTTTGTGTTGCCAACACTTATGTAAGTAACCCCAGGAAACTATGTGTCTCTTTTTGGAAGTGGGTGACATTATTTCTTTGGTCTGACACTGGCACACTGTCTATTGCAAAACGACATTTGTTCAGAACTAAACAGTAGGCAACTTTGTAGAGATGTGGCTCAAAGAACCATGTTTGTTACCAATCTGACAAAGGGTAGCTTTCCTTCTGTGTGTTTCAGATTATTCAGCTTTAAAAAGAAACAAAAGTATTTATTTCAAAAGCACTGAGAAGTTATTGATTTTGACATAGCCATTCTGACACTCTGACACTGAGTTATGAAGATAGCCTGTTATTTAAAAAAAACTGGCCAATATGCTAAGTGTAGGAAAATTAGAAGAATAAAATGTAGACTCTAAATGTATATGAATATGAAAATTGTTGGATAAATAATGGTACTAACATACTAATGGAAAGTGGAAATACTATACAATTCAAATCATACTTTAACACATTTAGATAGATAATAAACATCATAATGCAAAAATTATGTTTTATAATATGGAAAGTGATATATTATATAATATGCCCATGCATGCATCTGTAACTCTATAATTTTTTTTGCTTCATCTTAATTAACTTGAGTATTTCTTATTTACATTTTGTTTGTTACTCTCCTTCCCAGGCCCGTAACCCCTCCCCTTCCCGTTCTTTATGGGTGTTCCCTCCCCATCCTCCCCCCATTACCGCACTCTCCCCAAAAATCACATTCACTGGCAGGACCAAGGGCTTCCCCTTCCACTGGTGCTCTTACTAGGCTATTCATTTGTACCTATGAGGGTGGAGCCCAGGGTCAGTCCATGTATAGTCTTTGGGTAGTGGCTTAGTCCCTGGAAGTTCTGGTTGCTTACATTGTTGTTCATATGGGGTCTCGAGCCCCTTCAAGCTCTTTCAGTCCTTTCTCTGATTCCTTCAACTGGGTTCTGATTCTCAGTTCAGTGGTTTGCTGCTGGCATTCGCCTATGTATTTGCTGTATTCTGGCTGTGTCTCTCAGGAGAGATCTACATCCGGTTCCTGTCAGACTGCACTTATTTGCTTCATTCATCTTATCTAGTTTGGTGTCTGTATATGTATGGGACACATGTGGGGCAGGTTCTGGATGGGTGTTCCTTCTGCCTCTGTTCTAAACTTTGCTGCCCTATTCCCTCCCAAGGGTATTCTTGATCCCCTTTTAAAGAAGGAGTGAAGCATTCACGTTTGGGTCATCCTTGTTGAGTTTCATGTGTTCTGTGCATTTAGGGTAATTCGAGCATTTGGAGTGATATACAATTTTCAATGAGTGTATACCATGTGTGTTGTTCTGTGATTGGGTTAACTAACTCAGCATGGTATTTTCCAATTCCATTCTTTTGCCTATGAATTTCATAAAGTCATTGATTTTGATAGCAGTGTAATATTCCATTGTGTAGATGTACCACATTTTCTGTAGGGCGTCTGGGTTCTTTCCAGCAACTGGCTATTATAAATAAGGCTGCTATGAACATAGTGTAGCATGTGTCTTTGTTATATGTTGGAGCAGCTTTCAGGTATAGGCCCAAGAGAGGTATAATTGGGTCCTCAAATAGTTCAATGTCCAATTTTCTGAGGAAACTCCAGACTGATTTCCAGAATGGTTTTACGAGTCTGCAATGCTACCAACAATGGAGGAGTATTCCTCTTTCTTCACATCCTTGCCAGAATCTGCTGTCACTGGAGTTTTTTATCTTAGCCATTCTGACTGGTGTGAAGTGAATCTCAGGGTTGTTTTGATTTGCATTTCCCTTATGACTAAAGATGTTGAACATTTCTTTAGCTGTTTCTCAGATATTTGGCATTCCTCACCTGTGAATTCTTTGTTTGGCTCTGAACCCCATTTTTTACTAGGATTATTTGTCTCCCTGCAGTCTAACTTCGTGAGTTTTTATATATTTTGGATATAAGCCCTCTATCAGTTGTAGGATTGGTAAAGATCTTTTCCCAATCTGTTGGTTGTTGTTTTGTCCTAACAAGAGTGTCCTTTGCCTTATAGAAGCTTTGTAGTTTTATGACAGGCCATTTGTCAATTCTTGATTTTAGAGCATAAACCATTGATGGTTTGTTCAAGAAATTTTCTCAAGTGCCCATGTGTTCGAGATTCTTCCAAATTTTTCTTCTATTAGTTTGAGTATATCTGGCTTGATGAGGAGGTCCTTGATCCACTTGGACTTAAGCTTTGTACAGGGTGATGAGAATGGGTCAATCTGAATTCTTCTACATGCTGACCTCCAGTTGAACCAGCATCATTTGCTGAAAATGCTATCTTTCAACCATTGGATAGTTTTGGATCCTTTATCAAAAATCAAGTGACCATATGTGTGTGGGTTCATTTTTGGGTCTTCAATTCTATCCCACTGGTCTATCTGTCTGTCTCTGTACCAATACCAAACACTTTTTATCACTATCGCTCTGTAAAACTTCTTGAGTTCAGGGATAGTGATTCCCCCAGAATTCCTTTTATTGTTGAGGATAATTTTAGCTATGCTGGGTTTTTCCTTATTCCAGATGAATTTGGAAATTGTTCTGTCTAACTCTCTGAAGAAGTGGATTGGTATTTTGATGGGGATTGTATTGAATCTGTAGATCACTTTTGGTAAAATGGCAATTTGTACTATATTAATCCTATCAATCCATGAGCATGGGAGACCTTTCCATCTTCTAAGACCTTCATTTTCTTTCTTCAGAGGTTTGGAGAAGATCTTTTCATACAGATCTTTCAATTGCTTGGATAAAGTCACACTGAGATATTTTATATTATTTGGGAATATTATGAAGGGTGTCATTTCCCTAATTTCCTTCTCGGCTTGTTTCTCTTATGTGTAATGGAAGGCTACTGATTTATTTGAGTTAATTTTATACCCAGCCCCTTTGCTGAAGGTGTTTATCAGGTTTAGTAGTTCTCTGGTGAAACTTTTAGGATTACTTAAATGTATTACCATATCATCTGCAAATAGTGATATTTTGACTCATTCCTTTCCAAACTGTATCCCTTTGATCTTGTTGTCTGATTGTTTGGCTAGAATTTCAAGAACTATATTGAATAAGTAGGGAGAGAGTGGGCAGCCTTGACTAGTCCCTGATTTTAGTGGGATTGCTTCAAGTTTCTCTCCATTTAGTTTAATGTTAGCTACTGATTTGCTGTATATGGCTTTTACTATGTTTAGGTATGGGCCATGAATTCCTGTTCTTTCCAGAACTTTTATCAAGAAGGCTATTGAATTTTTGCCAAATGCTTTCTCAGCATCTAATGAAATGGTCATGTGGTTTTGTTCTTTCAGTTTGTTTATATAGTGGATTACATTGATGGTTTTCCATATGTTAAACCATCCCTGCATCCCTGGAATGAAGCCTAAGTGATCATGATGGATGATTGTTTTGATGTGCTCTTGGTTTCAGTTTGCAAGAATTTTATTGAGTATCTTTGCGTTAATATTCATAAGGGAAATTGGTCTGAAGTTCTCTTTCTTTGTTGGGATTTTGTTTAGTTTAGGTATGAGTAATTGTGGCTTTATAGAAGGAATTCAGTAGCGCTACATCTGTTTCAATTTTGTGGAATAGTTTGGGTAGTATTGTTATGAGGTCCACTATGAAGATCTGATAGAATTCTACACTGAACTCATCTGGTCCTTGGCTCATTTTGGTTGGGAGATTTTAATGACTGCTTCTATTTCTTTAGGCGTGATGGCGTTGTTTAAATGGTTTATCTGTTCCTGATTTAACCCGGTACCTGGTATCTGTCTAGGAAATTGTCCATTTCCTGCAGATTTTCAAGTTTTGTTGAATATAGGCTTTTATAGTAAGATCTGATGATTTTTTGAATTTCCTCTGAATCTGTAGTTATGTCTCCTTTTCATTTCTGATTTTGTTAATTTGGACACACTCTCTGTGTCCTCTCGTTAATCTGGCTAAGGGTTTATCTATCTTGTTGATTTTCTCAAAGAACCAACTTTTGGTTCTGTTGATTCTTTCTATGGTCCTTTTTGTTTCTACTTGGTTGATTTCAGCTCTGAGTTTGATTATTTCCTGCCTTCTACTCCTCCTGGGTGTATTTGCTTCTTTTGTTCTAGAGCTTTTAGGTGTGCTGTCAAGCTGCTGATATATGCTCTCTCCTGTTTCTTTCTGCAGGCACTCAGAACTATGAGTTTTCCTTTTAGCACATTGTGTCCCATAAATTAGGGTATGTTGTATCTTTGTTTTCACTAAATTCTAAGAAGTCTTTAATTTCTTTCTTTATTTCTTCTTTCACCAGGTTATCATTGAGTAGTGCATTATTCAACTTGCATATATATGTGGGCATTCTTTCTGTATTGTTATTGAAGACCAGCTTAAGCCTGAGATGGTCTGATAGGAGGCATGGGATTATTTTTAAGTTGTGGTACATGGTGAGGCCTGTTTTATGACCAATTATATGGTCAGTTTTGAAGAAAGTACCATGAGGTGGTGAGAAGAAGGTATATCCTTTTGTTTTAGTTAAGAATGTTCTTCAAATATCTTTTAAATCCATTTGGTTCGTGACTTCTCTTAGTCTGTCTATGTCTCTGTTTAATCTCTGTTTCCATGATCTGTCCATTGATGAGAGTGGGGTGTTGAAATCTCCTACTATAATTGTGTGATGTGCAATGTGTGATTTGAGCTTTATTAAGTTTTCTTTTATGTATGTACGTACCCTTGTTTTGGAGATTAGATATTTAGGATTGAGAGTTCATCTTGGTAGATTTTTCCTTTGATGAATATGAAGTGTCCTTCCTTTTCTTTTTTTGATGGCTTTTGCTTGAAAATTGATTTTATTCGGTATTAGAATGGCTACACCAGCTTGCTTCTTCAGACCATTTGCTTGATGTAGTGTCTGTCTTTGTCTCTGACGTCTCTGAGGTGTGTTTCCTGTATGCAGCAAATTGTTGGGTCCTCATTGCATATCCGGCTTGTTAATCTCTTTGTTTTTATTGGAGAAATTGAATCCATTGATGTTGAGAGATATTGAGAAATAGTGATTGTTGCTTCCTGTTATATTCCTGTTTGGTTGTGACATTATGTTTGTGTGCTTATCTTCTCTTTGTTTTGCTGCAAAATGATTAGTTTCTTGCTTTACTATTTATTATCCTTTGTAGGGCTGGATTTACAGAAAAATATTGTATAAATTTGCTTTTGTCATGGAATCTCTTGGCTTCTCCATCTAAGTTAATTGAGAGTTTTGTTGGATACAGTAAACTGTGCTGGCATTTCTGTTCTTTTAGCATATGTATGATATTTTTCCAGGATCTTCTGGCTTTCATAGTCTCTGGTGAGGACTCTGGTGTAATTCTGATAGGTCTGCCTTTATATATTACTTGACCTTTTTCCCTTACTGCTTTTAATATTCTTTCTACTTGGTTGATTTCAGCTCTGAGTTTGATTATTTCCTGCCTTCTACTCCTTCTTTCTTTGTTTTGTGCATTTGGTGTTTTGACTATTATGAGTCTCTTTTCTGGTCTTATCTATTTGGAGTTCTGTAAACTTCTTGTATGTTTATGGACATCTCTTTCCTTAGGTTAGGGAAGTTTTCTTCTATGATTTTGTTGAAGATATGTACTGGTTCTTTGAGTTGGGAGTCTTCACTCTCTTCTATACCTATGATCCTTAGGTTTGATCTTCTCATTGTGTCCTGGATTTCCTGTATGTTTTGGACCAGTAGCTTTTTCTGTTTTACATTACCTTTGATAGTTGTGTCAATGATTTCTATGGAATCTTCTGCTCCTGAGATTCTCTCTTCTATCACTTGCATTCTATTGGTGATCCTTGTCTCTTCCTTTGGTTTTCTATATCCAGGGTTGTCTCCCTTTTTGCTTTCTTTATTACTTCTATTTCCATTTTTAATTCCTTCACCTGTTTGATTGTGTTTTCCTGGAATTCTTTCAGGGATTTTTGCATTTCCTCTCTATAGGCTTCTGCTTGTTTATTTGTGTTTTCCTGCATTTCTCTAAGGGAGTTCTTCATGTCTTTCTTGAAGTCCTTCATCATCATGATCAAATGTGTTTTTAAATCTAGATCTTGCTTTTCTCGTGTGTTTGGATATTCCGTGTTTGCTTTGGTGGGAGAATTGGACTCCGATGGTGCTTGGTTTCTGTTGCTTGTGTTCCTGTGCTTGCCTCTCACTATCATGTTGTCTCTGGTATTACCTTGTACTGCAATTTCTGACGGTTGTTAGACCGTCCTATAGTCCTGTATGTCAGGAGTGCAGTAGACCTGTTTTCCTGTTCTCTTTCAGCCAGTTATGGAAACAGGGTGTTCTGCTTTCAGGTGTTTAGTTATTCCTGTACACTGGTCTTCAGGTGTTCCTGTGGGCGTGTGTCCTGAGTCCACCAAGCAGGTCATTTGGAGCAGAAAAGTTGGTCTTGCCTCTGGTCTCAGGCCCGCCTTCGCTCAGGACCCTGTGCACAGGAGGCCCAGATGGCACTAGGCATTTTCCTCTAGAGTCGGAAAGGTGGACAGAGTGTAGTCTCCTCTGGCTTCCCAGTCATGTCTGCTCCTCTGAAGGTCTAGCTCTCCCTCCCACAGGATTTGGGTGCAGGGAGCTGTTTGACTGGGTCCGTTCAGATCCAGGCAATGTCTGGACCTCAAGGTTGAGTGCTCCTATCTTCCTGTTCCCAGAGGCCCTATACAGGCCAGGGATGTGGGCAAGGGTGGGCAGTACTGGAGGTCTCTCCTGCCGTGCAGTGTCAGGAGTGCCCACCTGTCTGGGCGGTGAGCTCTCTCTCCCTCCTGTAACTCTATAATTTAATTTCTGATGAATAACACATATTGATTCTACTCTTAAAAGCTTTTAAATATGTTCTTTGACTTTCCATCACTTTAGTAACAAAATTTGAAATTATGAATGGAAAATTCCAGAAGTAAATAATTATCTTGTTTTCATTTCCTGAAGACTAAGAACATCATGAGAAGGCTAATGAGTCATGTGACCAACTGTGTAACACTCCACATTGTTAAGATGTGAACCACCCATTTATCTAGGATGTTGTGGTTGTTTGAATAGGTATGCCCCCTCAATAAACTCAAATGTTTGAATACTTATTCCATATGAAATGGCAGTATTAGGAGGTATGGCCTTCTTAGAGTAGGTATGATTTTGTTTGTGCAAATGGGTCACAAAGAGGTGGACTTTGAGGTCTCAGAACTCAAGCCCATCTTTCCTCCTACATCCTGGCAATCATGATATAAGCCTTTAGCTCCTCCTCCAGCACCATGTCTGCCTGCATGTTGCCATGTTTTCCACATGATAATGGGTTAAGCCTCTGAAACTGTAAGCTAGGCCCAATTAAATGTTTTCCTTGGTCATGGTGTCTCTTCACTGTAATAAAACCCTAACTAAGGCAGAAACAGACATAACATTTGTCCTAGGTGGTTTCTCCATATACTTGGTGTTAGTCCCATAGCTACCATCTTTGTTGTCCTAACCACTGTCATATCCTATATGGCTATGCAAGCAACCTTTATTTCACTTTGTAATAGTTCTACCCAACCCACCCTCCAAAAAGCAGTGGTGCAGATGACTGACAAAGCAAAAGCAGAAACTGTGAAATACTTTCTTCACTGAGAAGAGAAGATCAGGATATATAAGCATGTGTTGTGTTGCAAAGGTTGACAGTAAGTAAGGTAAGACTTGTGCCCATGACAATAACTAGCTTCGCTACTGTTCCTCACAATGCATAATGTATTAATAAAGGTGGGAAGAGAATTTAATTAGAGGATCTGGTACTCTATGGTCCCAAGCATCTCTTGGTGTTCTTTAACATATTTCTTGTGTATAAGTAGAAGAAATAATATTCAATAAAATGATGAAATAGTGGATTTCACCAATGGATTATAAACATTCTTTCATAACATGACTTGGTGATGATTATGGCAAAATATTTTTTAAAATGGACTGCACTAGAAAATTAAAAATGAAAAAAATGGCTTAAACCTGAACACTATAGTAAAAACAACGTATTAGAAACAAAATTGTTAACATGATAGTATAAATCAACACCATAAAACTAATGGACAATTAAAAAACCAATCAGTTAAAATTAGATGAAATGAATAAAATTCTTTAAAACCACAGTTGATCAAATCTGACAGAGGAGTAGAAAATTGGTCTGATGTCTATTAAACGACATAAGTCTTAACTAATAGAAATGATTACAAATCACTTTGGGGAAGATAGACATAGGTAATGTCTCTGGAGCAGAACATACATGCAAACAATAACAGCATGTAGTGCATTTTTGCAGAAAAAAGGAAAGAAGTTAATGTTCCCACTATAATCTTCTGAGACCTGAATCAAATGTACTTTCAAATCTAATAAGGTTGTTAGTAAAAATACAATTTTTGACAATTTTCTCATATCAGCCTAACATGAATAAACTAAATATAAACAACCAAAATCCATGATATTTGGAGACACTGATAACTCATAATTAGTTTATTTCCAAATATACAACAGAATCATTCTGCATTTGGCATTCAAGACAATTCACCCTCTTACCTCCCAAAAAGAGAAAATTATAATATATTGTCTCAAGTATCTATAAAAATCCACTGAACATTCAAGTGGAACAGAAAACATGGTGTACTAATATGGTAAAGATAGTTTAGAAGAAATGCATGGGGAAATCCATTTCATTTCACTGTACATGAGCACTGAAACAAAAGTAAAATGTGGTGATGAGAGCCAGACCATTAGTCTGCTTGCTCACATCTTGTGTAGATCAAGAAACAGAAGCAAGGCAGAAAGTGAATATAAGCTACAAATCTCAAAACCCACATCTCAGAGGTCCAATTTTTCCAGTTAGTATGCATCTCCAAAATATTTGAAAATTTCCCCACAAAATACAAGCTGGAAACCAGTGCCCAAACACATGAGCCTGTCTGTATTTGTCAGGTCCTCTAGAGGAAAAGAACTTTTTGAATGGAATCCCAAAAAGTAGGGTCTAATGCAAGCAAAGGAATAAATTTGCTACCAAACGCCAGAACAATCAAGCAAAGAAAGTGAGCTTCCTTCTTCCATGTATTTTGTATAGGCAGCGAGACATTGTGGCCCAGATATGTGGCTCCTCTCATGTAACAGGATCTAGATTAAAAAAAGATGGGTTTCTTACCACCTCAAAGATTGAAATGGGTCTGTCCATTTAAATGATTTAATTAAAGACAAAGAAAATTCCTTGCCAGTGTTCCCATTCATTTGTGTTTTTAGAAATTTCAGATGTATAGGCAAGTTGACTAACAAGAATAGTTCTCACACTTTTTGAGACATTTTACATCCAAACTATAACATTATACCCCTGACACTCTTAGATGTCATTATGCAGAATTCATTCAGTAAAACTTTAGAAAAATTTCCGTAATATTAACAATACCAGCACTATACAAATGTTCAAAATATCTCCTAAGACCTAAAGCAATTTCTTAGTGATGAAACCCTGTAAAATGACAGCATATAAGCTATCTATGTCTAACATATAGTGACATGGAGTAAGTATTTTGGTTCCAAAAATGTGCAATGCAATGAATGAAACCGGTCTACAGATAGATCATAAAATAACAGGACGTGCACTGAACTCTGCAACAGTATGTCTGAAGACTATGGCTTTTAGCCTCATTATTTGTACTTCAACAAATGTAAGTTGCCTTGTTCCCTCCAGCTGTTACCTAAAACATACAAGGTTTATCTCTCAGTCTGACACATTCAAGTGCCTACAGGATATTTTCTTATTTTTTTAATTGGATATTTTTTATTTACATTTCAAATATTATTCCCTTTCCTAGTTTCCCATCCATATGTCCCCTATACTATTGCCTCCCTCTTCTTCTACAAGGGTGGTCCCCCTCCCCAACCACCTCCTTACTGCCTCCCGCCTTGATATACCCCCTACAACTGGGGATCCAAGGGCTTCTCCTCCCATTGGTGGCCCAAAAGGACATCCTCTGCTACCTATGCAGCTGGAGCCATGGGTCTGTCCATGTGTATTCTTTTTTTAATGAATCTTCCACATTTATTATACATTCAATATCCTCCATTGTAAATTATGCTTCATTTTCACAATAATGAACATAGCCTACTCAGAGGTGTATACAGCAATCTGACTTGTTATCCATACCTAACCTCAGCAACTTCTTGGAACCTTGGTGCAGGCCTCCACAGTGCTCTCTTTCTCAAATTTTATACTTCTGTAAAAGCCACTTATTGTAGATATATCATCAAGTTCAACTACCAATTCCAAGTGTGTGCAAGTCCCCTTCCAGTCAAATCATTTGTGGTCTTCTTCCTTGGCTAAACCTAAGAAAATGGTTCTCTAGAAAGGGGTATTTAAGCAGAAACATTTTAAAGTTTGGTTCCTCTTTCTTGTAAATTTGCAGTTAATAAGCTACAACTTTCAAATACGTAGGATCTTTCCATAGCGTTATGTTCCTCTTATTTGGAGGACACTGTGTGTTTAACTGTGTGTGCGGGAAGGGGTTGGTTGGGGAGGGGGACCAACCTTGTAGAAGAAGGGGAAGCAGGATATGATATTGGGCTTATGGATGGGAAAGTAGGAAAGGGAATAACATTTTAAATGGATTAATGCTATACATTTATACTATAGCAACACTGTGAGCACACAATCTACCCTTAACTCTAACTCTTCTGAGTGACATTTCTTCTCAAACACATTCATACATGTCCATTTGTACACACATTAATTCTTAGAGATCTGTACTTTCAATTATGGTTTATTGATTTATATGTCATCAGCAAATCACCTGCCCATCAAATAATGAAAAATCATTCTTGCCTTGCAGTTTTATTAGATGATTAAATGAATCACACATTTTGTAGTCTATATAAAGTTGTTGACTATACCATATTGAACAGAAAATGATTACCTACCTGTGAGTGTGAGGAGTTATAACATGAATTCTGAACACAGAAGATATCTTCTTATCTGGTTTTGACCTTTTTCCAATTTTTTTTCAGGGTTGTATTTAGAAAACACCTGGGTTCCCATGAAGAGTGTCTCTTTCATTGTGATTGCCAAGAAATCTCTTTTAATAGGTTGTGCTCAAGTTCAGTGTCAGAAGAAAGTAACTTTCACAATATTGTTTCAGGAGAAAAATGGGCTGAGAATCTCAATGATATTCTGTATCACCACATATCTTTACTTCTTCTCTTACAAATGAAACATTCAGAGAAGAGGTAACATAAATACTACGTATAAATGTTCAGAAGTATTTCAAACTAGAAGATGCGAAGATGTATGCTGAAAATATTTCTTGCAATAATTATTAAAGTTTCTACTTTGAAAGTAGAACGCAAAAGCAAAGTACTAGTTTCCCGAGTTATAAGATATACACATTTATGCTGGTTTCTGTTTTGCATTTGTATGTGTGTATATTATATGCATGTATTTGTATGCATTTTTATCCAAGTATAGGGACACCTGTGTGCAGTTATATGTGAAAATATGCTTGGGAAAGGCCAAAAATTTTGTCAGAAATCTTCTTAGATTGCTTTCTACATTATTCACAGACAGTACTTAGGGTTTTATTGTTTTGAGTATACACCATGACTGCAGCAACTCTTGTAAAGGAAAACATTTAATTGGGGCTGGCTTCCAGTTTTAGAGGCTTAGTCCACGATCATCATGGCCAAAAGCATTACAGCATATATGCTGATATTGTACTGGGGATACAGCTAACATTTCTACATTATGATTCACAGGCAATAAAGCAGAGACTGTGTCACACTGTGAATAATTTGAAGACCTCAAAGTCTACCTGGACAATGACTCACTTCTTCCAAAAGTCTATGCCAATTCCAATAAGGTCATTCCCTATGGGTCAAGCATTCAAACACAGGAGTCTAAGGGGCAATACCTTTTCAAACCATCACAGGAAGTCTGTGAGTTAAACTGGGGTATTTGGATGTGGCTAGTATAGATATCTGGCTAGCTTGAGGGATCCATGCCTTTACAGTCCGAGCCTTGGAATTATAGTTTGGAAGCCAAATCTACCCAATATTAAGAACATCCAGGTTTAGTATGATGAACTTATTCATATACAAGTTCACTAAAAATCATTGGAGCAGGTACCATAGTAACATTTTTATCTAAACAGGCCATAGAGTTAGACAAACTGGTCTTATAAATTAGGCTTAGATTATCAAATTACATATTCACAATTAAAACAATTTTCACAACTCAGAACCTACTATCTTCAAGGGCATTAGAGATCTTCATATATTACAAGTCATTAGTTAGCACATTGCATCTCCATCTTGTATATCAATTTCAGGGCTTCAGACATCCCTCAGTAGTAGCAATAACAGCCACAGGTTTTTACACATACAGAGAGCTACAATTCAATTATGTTTGTGTACGTTATTGTTGTGAGTTGTTTAAATTCCCTCTATGAGGAAATATGCCTCGAGGCTGAGCTCCTCACCATCAGGTGATCTCTGAGTCATGGTCTGTTGTGATTCTTTGTAAAAGTCTCCATTTACTGCCAAGAGAAGTGTCTTGGGTGTGAGGCGAGAGCAACACTTATCTGTGTGTATAAGGATAAGTATTTAGAATGTGGTTAGTGGCTTACTAAATTGGTAATTATAGGTTCTCCCCTAAGATGTGTGATGTCACCAGTTCTGGGTATTTCGTTAGGTTTGTAGTACCAGCAATATTTTATGTCCTGTTGAGCAGACCCTAAGTCCAATTAGACACCTGGCAGTCAGTATCAGAATTAAGTGACACTATTGTACCTTTAGAGACATCTTGGATATTGTTCTGTATCCTGAGTGTTGCAGATAAATGCGGCTCTTGTTGCTTCCTTCCTCTGTCAGCTTGAACAGCAACTTCTGGCATCACGAAAGCTAGGTTAGAGGCTTTCACATCAAATCCAACTTGAATCCTCTGAGACCTTTGTCCAAAATAAATTGTAGCTTCAACCAGTGAAAAACAACCAAAGGCAATGGTAACATCATTTTAGGGGAGTCTAATTGATTCCTCTGTCAAAGAACTTGAATGGAGGTTTCCCAGGTCATGTATTGGTGTTTTGTTAATTTATGGCTTATTTAGAAAGCAAGTTACTTGTTTTCTACCAGCCCGTATAGCAGAATTTTCCTTAATCTATACACATGTACTCAATATATACTTATAATATACATATGCATTTTATATTATTTTAGCTAAGTATAAAATAGTATTATTGGTAAAGGCTTTATCAAACGTCTTGAGTGATATTCTGTACTGACCTACATTCAGTCTCCCCAGCTAATGCCTTTCTCTCTGTTTTTCCCATTTAATTCTTTATATCAGCAGTAGCCTGCTATTACTCTCCCGACTCCTTTGATACAATCCTTTTGCTTACCTAGTTTCTGAAATTATACTACAAGTTACCTGAAGATTTGGAAGTAGGAGTCATAGATGAGAGAGAAATTGTCCCAAAATATAAATGCCAGTAACGTGCAATTAGGGAAGTTTATATATTAGAAATATATGTGCATATACTTATACATATGTGTATCAAACAATAATTAATGCAAAAAAGCCATGAATATGAAAGAGTAGGAAAAGTATATGAAAGTGAGAGAAGAGGTATATGAAAGAGGTATATCGAACAAAAAAGGGGAAGGGGAAATGATTTAGTAATAATCTCAAAAATAAAACAAATAATTAAAAATGTTACATAAAAATCTAGAAAAAAGGAAATATTTGTATTTGTATGGGTTAACTTACATAACTCTAGCACCTAAGGATCAGAGAATAATGAGGAAGAAGAGGAAGAGGGAGTGTGAGAACCTCAAGGCTAGGCTGTGTGATTGAATGTGTTAAAAATGACAGGTAAGCTACACCCATGACACATAAACAATATGACCTGATCAGTAGCAATCCCAACAGGTATGCTAAAGTACAGAGGGAAGTATGATGGGATCCCACATCCAGACAAAGAACTACAGATAATTAATACCATCTGAGTGAGGAACAATTATTCCCTCCCAGGGTTGAGTGGCCTAATTGGTTATAGAATACAAAGTAGCCAGCCTTGACATCATATGCATAGAAGCAACACCAATTTATTTAGCTAGTTGCATTGTATACTTATGTATCTATAGTGTATATGCATATATGTAATAATAATACTAATAACAATAAATGAAGCCACTAATTTTGTGAGAGTTGGGGCAATAAAAGGGTTTGGAAGGGGGAAGTGATATAATTGTATTTTGATTAAAATTCAAAAATTTAAAAAACAAAGCTCCTCTTTGAACTTAGAATTTCACAATAGTAGTTTAAAAAAATTATGGTAAAAAATGATTCAGTAGGAATCATCTGCCAATCTTATAGAGGTGCCAATGACCTACATCAGATACATGCACATATAAAGAATAAAAATCGAGCTGGAGAGATGGATCAGCAGTTAAGAGCACTGACTGATCGATCCTGAGAGACACAGCCAGAATACAGCAAACACAGAGGCGAATGCCAGCAGCAAACCACTGAACTGAGAACGGGACCCCCGTTGAAGGAATCAGAGAATGAACTGGAAGAGCTTGAAGGGGCTTGAGACCCCATATGTACAACAATGCCAAGCAACCAGAGCTTCCAGGACTAAGCCACTACCTAAAGACTATACATGGACTGACCCTGGACTCTGACCTCGAGGTAGCAATGAATATCCTAGTAAGAGCACCAGTGGAAGGGGAAGCCCTGGGTCCTGCTAGACTGACCCCCCAGTGAACTAGAAAGTGGGGGGGGGGGCGGAAAAGGGGGGGGGGTGGGGAGGGGAACACCCATAAGGAAGGGGGGAGGGAAGGAGATGTTTGCCCGGAAACCGGAAAGGAATAACACTAAAAATGTACATAAGAAATACTCAAGTTAATAAAAAAAAAAAAAAAAAAAAAAAGAGCACTGACTGCTCTTCCAGAGGTCCTGAGTTCAAATCCCAGCAACCACATTGTGGCTTACAACCATCTGTAATGAGATCTGATGCCCTCTTCTGATGTGTCTGAAGATAGCTACAGTGTACTTATATATAATAAATAAATAAATCTTATATAATAAATAATAAATAAATAATAAATAGAATAAACATAAATGAACCTCTCAAAATAAACATCTTGAGAAAATGCAGGCAAAGATTATCACGAAAATCCAAAGGCAATCTGCAGAAAAGCTTACCTTTAACTTAGACTAGTGTACATCTGATTTTAAATATCTTTCCAGGCTCTAGACATGAGAAAATATGTGTGAAATGAGGTAGATATGACTGGACAACAGAGCATCTGACTCTCATTAGAAAGGAAGTAGATTCTGTGTCTAGAACCATTAGGACAAATACATTTTAAAGAAGCAACTATAAAATAATTGTTGAGAGCAAAACACAGGAGCGTTTCCCTGCAGTAAAACAATGGTAGCTCAATGATATCCCCAGTGGGAGGAGATGCGGCTAAGCAAAATCCAGGTATTTATAGTTGTGGTTAAAAATTCTAAAGAACAGGTCTTAAGAAACTTAGGACAGAATAATTACGATGATGTTTTCCTGCAGAGCTTCAAATAAACGTTTGAAGTGAGTAATCATTCAATAATTAGAAAGATAGAATACTGAAGAGAGCTAACAAAAGTCTTCAACTGGTTTGAAAAATTAAATGAGTACAGCAACATGGGACTGTGACTGGAAATTGACAACTTCAAAATCAAAGTGAGAAGTCTAACAAACACCCTATGAGGCTAATGCGAGGTGTAACTGTATTTCCTAGGCAAGTCGGTTTTTCCTGGGTTTGGAGTCTGTCTATTGTCCTTTACTTCTAACCACTACCACCATTATCAAAGCCAGAAACAGCAGAGCAAGCTCTTCTCACCTCACGTCTCTATCACCTCCTTTTCTTTTTCCCTCCCCAATTCCTAATAATTTCGGGGGCAAAAGTTCATCCCATATGATCTCCTTTTCTGTTTTAGTAGGTAATTTAATCAAAGTCTGTCATGTGAAGCCTACTGCTTTTTGGCACTTAGTACATGACAACATCAATTCCCATGTTAATGGATTTATTGATTTTTTTAGCTGTTTGAGACTCACATGTAAGGTACCTTGATCATATTCTTTCCTGTATACTAGTTCCCAGATCCACTCACACTGCTCCCTTTCTGACCCAACTTTGTGTCTTTTTTAGTTACTGTTTTTTCAATGTATCATGGCCAGTTTGTGTTGCCTGTGTTTTCTTGGATGCATGGCCTTATGGTGATCAATGCATCAACTTTATCTCCCTCTTAAACCTTAATTTCCTATTTGTTTATCATGTAATGTAAATTATTTACAAATTATGTCTTCGCACTCAAACAGATACTAAGGCTTTATATAAAATGAGAAGCTAAATACTGCCCTGATTGTGGAGCATGGTTCTTCTTTTTGATGGATATAAAATATTACTGTTTAAAAGTCTACATACATTTTAAAACTATCTCTTCTATTTCATGTCCATAATTTGGACTCTGCTCTAAGTCAATACAATGGGAGAGGAAAGGGAAGAGTTGACATGAAATGATTCATTGCATAACTCTTGGCTCTTTATTATTAAAGCAGAACCTATAAGAAGACTTTTGCAATAATAATAAAATGTGAAAGACCATCACAGAGATTAAAATCTATAGGAAAAAACAAAAATGATAACAAATAGAATTCGTACTGTATTATGTATATTATGAAAGAGATCAGTGTGTGTGTGTGTGTGTGTGTGTGTGTGTGTCTGTGTGTGTGTCTGTGTGTGTGTGTGACATATCAGGAGGAGTTCTGAAGCCTAAGTTTAAGGATCATTGATCCCTAAAAACAAACCATCTCATTGATAAACAGCTCCATAGATGTCACTGTAGTCTACGTGACAAATGACTACAATAATGCTGAATTAGACTCCTCATTGGTGTACTGAAGGCAAAGGAAAGATACAATTCTAAGAGAAGCAATACAAGATGCAGCAGAACCAAGGGCAGCAGGTCACCCTTCATATAATACCTAATCAATATGAAGAAGATTGGCCAGCAATCAGTAAGGCTTGGAATTATTGCTTCTCTCAGTGAATGTTCACCAAATTCCCAACTCCTTGCTGGACTATTTTCATATGTGAGGGAGTAAAAGACTTCCAGTTAGCATTGGACATTGGTCTCTTTGAAATGGTGAGAACAATAAGAAGTTGATATTTGAGTTTAAAATTTAAGGAAGAGAATGGAAACATTAAACAAGCAGAAGAAAAGATTTTATTGATTGATTTAGGAATGAATTGAAAATAGAGACTTGGGAATAGTCTCTCACAAGCTCATTGCTGCAGTCCCTTAGGTATCAGAGATAAGGAGACTTTCTGAGACACATAACTTTTAATTATCCCGATAAGCAGCCTCGGAGGCAGTGAAGTCTTTGTTGAAATAGCATGTGCTTGTATCCATATGCTAATTGGCTCCCCTCAAAAAACCATTTGCAAGAGAGTGTCTGCACATAACTTCTGTGAACCTGCCCCCCAATGGTTCTGATTGGTAAATAAAGATGCCAGGAGGCCTTCAGCTCATTGCTCCCGAACCCTGTGGGAGAGAGAGCTCACCGCCAAGACAAGTGGGCATTCCTGAGACTGCAGAGCAGAAGAGACCATCAACACTGCCCACCCCTGCCCACATCCCTGGCCCAAGAGGAAACTGTATACAGCCTCTGGGTTCCCTTGGATAAAGGCACAGGAGCAGGAAATCTGATGCGTCTGAGACACTGCCGAAACCTGAAAAGACCGACTGGATAAACAGTTCTCTGCACCCAAATCCTGTGGGAGGGAGAGCTAAACCTTCAGAGAGGCAGACACACCTGGGAAACCAGAAGAATCTACACTCGGCACATATCTCTGACTCCAGAGGAAAACACCAAACTCCATCTGGAACCCTGGTGCACGGAAGCTCCCGGAAAGGGCAGAGCAGATCTTCCTAGTTGCTGCCCCCAAGGAGAGCTCATAAGCAACACCCCACAAGCAAACTTGAGCCTCGGAACCACAGGTAAGACCAACTTTCCTGCTGCAAGTGACCTGCCTGGTGAACTCAAGACACAGGCCCACAGGAACAGCTGAAGACCTGTAGATAGGAAAAACTACACGCCCGAAAGCAGAACACTCTGTCCCCATAACTGGCTGAAACAAAACAGGAAAACAGGTCTACAGCACTCCTGACACACAGGCTAATAGGACAGTCTAGCCACTGTCAGAAATAGCAGCACAAAGTAACACTAGAGATAATCTGATGGCGAGAGGCAAGCGCAGGAACCCAAGCAATAGAAACCAAGACTACACGGCTTCATGGGAGCCCAATTCTCCCACCAAAGCAAACACGGAATATCCAAACACACCAGAAAAGCAAGATCTAGTTTCAAAATCATATTTGATCATGATGCTGGAGGACTTCAAGAAACACATGAAGAACTCTCTTAGAGAAACACAGGAAAACATAAATAAACAAGCAGAAGCCTACAGAGAGGAATCACAAAAATCCCTGAAAGAATTCCAGGAAAGCATAAATAAACAATTAGAAGCCTATAAAGAGGAATCACAAAAATCCCTGAAAGAATTCCAGGAAAACACAATTAAACAATTGAAGGAATTAAAAATGGAAGTAGAAGCAATCAAGAAAGAACACATGGAAACAACCCTGGATATAGAAAACCAAAGGAAGAGACAAGGAGCCGTAGATACAAGCATCACCAACAGAATACAAGGGAAGGAAGAGAGAATCTCAGGAGCAGAAGATTCCATAGAAATAATCGACTCAACAGTAAAAGATAATGTACAGCAGAAAAAGCTACTGGTCCAAAACATACAGGAAATCCAGGACTCAATGAGAAGATCAAACCTAAGGATCATAGGTATAGAAGAGAGTGAAGACTCCCAGCTCAAAGGACCAGTAAATATCTTCAACAAAATCATAGAAGAAAACTTCCCTAACCTAAAAAAAAGAGATACCCATAGGCATACAAGAAGCCTACAGAACTCCAAATAGATTGGACCAGAAAAGAAACACCTCCCGTCACATAACAGTCAAAACACCAAACGCACAAAATAAAGAAAGAATATTAAAAGCAATAAGGGAAAAAGGTCAAGAAACATATAAAGGCAGACCTATCAGAATCACACCAGACTTTTCGCCAGAGACTATGAAAGCCAGAAGATCCTGGACAGATATCATACAGACCCTAAGAGAACACAAATGCCAGCCCAGGTTACTGTATCCTGCAAAACTCTCAATTAACATAGATGGAGAAACCAAGATATTCCATGACAAAACCAAATTTACACAATATCTTTCTACAAATCCAGCACTACAAAGGATAATAAAGGGTAAAGCCCAACATAAGGAGGCAAGCTACACCCTAGAAAAAGCAAGAAACTAACCGTCTTGGCAACAAAACAAAGAGAAGAAAAGCACACAAACATAACCTCACATCCAAATATGAATATAACAGAAAGCAATAATCACTATTCCTTAATATCTCTCAACATCAATGGTCTCAACTCCCCAATAAAAAGACATAGATTAACAAACTGGATACGCAACAAGGACCCTGCATTCTGCTGCCTACAGGAAACACACCTCAGAGACAAAGACAGACACTACCTCAGAGTGAAAGGCTGGAAATCAACTTTCCAAGCAAATGGTCAGAAGAAGCAAGCTGGAGTAGCCATTCTAATATCAAATAAAATCAATTTTCAACTGAAACTCAAGACAGATGATCAAAATGTGAATGCTTCACTCCTTCTTTAAAAGGGGAACAAGAATACCCTTGGCAGGGAAGAGAGAGGCAAAGATTAAAACAGAGACTGAAGGAACACCCATTCAGAGCCTGCCCCACATGTGGCCCATACATATATAGCCACCCAATTAGACAAGATGGATGAAGCAAAGAAGTAAAGGCCGACAGGAGCCGGATGTAGATCGCTCCTGAGAGACACAGCCAGAATACAGCAAATACAGAGGCGAATGCCAGCAGCAAACCACTGAACTGAGAACAGGACCCCCGTTGAAGGAATCAGAGAAAGAACTGGAAGAGCTTGAAAGGGCTCAAGACCCCTTATGAACAACAATGCCAACCAACCAGAGCTTCCAGAGACTAAGCCACTACCCAAAGACTATACATGGACTGACCCTGGACTCTGACATCATAGGTAGCAATGAATATCCTAGTAAGAGCACCAGTGGAAGGGGAAGCCCTGGGTCCTGCTAAGACTGAACCCCCAGTGAACTAGATTGTTGGGGGGAGGGCGGCAAGGGGGGGAGGATGGGAAGGAGAACACCCATAAAGAAGGAGAGGGGGAGGGATTAGGGGATGTTTGCCCAGAAACCGGAAAGGGAATAACATTGAAATGTAAATAAGAAATACTCAAGTTAATAAAAAAAAAAAAAAAAAAAAGATGCCAGGAGGCAATAGCTGGGGGTCGGGGGGACAGAAAGAGGTGGGATTTTAGGATTCCTGGGGTTGGGTCTTGGAGGATGAAAAGAAGGAGAAGATTGGCCATGCTTTTGGGAGAGTGTGGAGAGGGCAGAAATACAGAGACTACCATGGGGTAGAGAAGCAAGACCTGAGCTCTGGGCCTTTAAAATATGAACCATTTGACTGATCAATTGGGGTTAGATGAAACATGGAAACTAGTAAGTAGTAACAGAATTATCAGTGGGAAGTAGATTCTAACAACATGGACGTTAGGCAGTTAAACGCCTATTGTGCTGCATAAGGCATATTAAGACTATGTGTGTCTTTCATTCAGGAACATAAACCATTGAGGCAGGTAGCAACTCTGCATCAGGCATAATTAATAATTAATACTATACACATGTCTTGTTATATGCATAGCACTGAGGTTGTTTTCTTAAATAGGTTCTCTATATATGTGTATTCCACCCCAGGCACATCATCCGTTATTCAATATTGACTGGGTAGCCCTAAAAACATACAAATAAGTAGCATTGTATAGATAGTGCAATTTGTGCTTATGTTTTACACACACACACACACACACACACATACATATATACGTATATATATATATATAGAGAGAGAGAGAGAGAGAGAGAGAGAGAGGGAGGGAGGGAAGGAGGAAGACTTGTTTTATTATTTCTGCAATTCAGCAATACATAATAATAACAATCTAGTATGGCCTGCTCTTTCCTGCTTCCTGGAGTAAAAGCAGGAAAGAGTAGTGTGTAGAAATACAATTCCCCAAGAAAAGTAAGATTTCGGATTATTTTATGTGAAATATATCAGATGTTAAAGCTGATAAAATCTTAATAAAATTTCTATTTAGAACCAAAGTAAAAGAGCTGCACAGTGAACTGACTGCCACTGCCTCTGCAGAGACTGCCATTCTACATCCAATCTTGAGCGATTGCTTACACAGCAGTGGAGTATGAGTTACTCATAACTCAGCAGTATTTTTGGCTTCTGCTTATTGGATTTGTAGTCTTTTTCCAAGAAAGATTACTTATTTTGCCTCAATAATAGGCCAGTTAAATCTCTGAACTTGATACTGTTTGAATGAAATGTAAATTGTAGGAAAGCCATATTAAATCTTGGAAAAATTATCTTTTATTATACGACACTAAACTAACCTATCCAAATGAAAAATAGTGGTGTAGGTAGATATTTATGTCCTTGGAAATTTGTTTTTCATATTTATGTTCATAGATATAACATTTTATTATATTAAATCTATGAAAACCGTAGTATCATTTGTGAACATGTTTCCTACTTAACTCATTCATTTCCAGTGCATCGTTGTCTAATAAAACTGAACCAATGAAGTAAAACTCTCACCATTCATTGTCTTTGGATTCTGCCAGCAATTTGTCAAGTCATTCCTAACATAACATTATCATGTAAATTATGCCACTTAAACGAGAAAATACTGAGCAGTAAATACTTCTTAATTATTGACACACCAGTAAACATCTCATTACCATCCCTAAGGAATAGGTCTTCAGATACAGAAAGGTTTTATTGTAATAACTAAACCAGACAAGCGCTGCAGGGCCCATTGCCTGTTACAAATGTACAGGTTAATGGTCACACCAAACAAACCAAAAAAAGTGTGCCCAGGAAGCTGAGACTGATTCTGAGACCTGAAAAGCAGGTCATTCTTCACTTTAGTTGATTGTTGTTTAATTATTAGAATCTCAAAGTAGGTTACAAAACGATAGGTGGAAACTAAACATAGAAAAATCCAAGCAAATTTTAAATACTATGTCTGATACATTGTAATACACAATATTAAGAGAAAAATCAAAGTTCTGTTTTTCTTATTTTGTAATTTTGAGAACAGTCTATAGTGAATTGGATGAATAAGTTTTTCTCCAGAGATCACATGATTCATCTTTTAATGTCATAGCTTTACCTTTGAAGAAGTGTATAGTAGCCCATTCCTAGAGATTCTAGTCAGTCAGTAATGCAAAAATTGTTTGCTGAATTGTGTTTCTAGGAATATCTGATTATACATACATAAAGACTCATCAACATGACAGATGAACCGGAAGCTAAACAACGACAAGTTCAACAGACATGTTATTTGTGTCATGTGGATAAGACAAACTCTAGGAAAGCCGTGACTCTAAATAGATTTACAGGTAGCAAGGATGCTGATTCCTGGGGCAATAGTCTACCCCAGGCAAAGCACACAATCCATTATCGAATACCAAAATGGCTAGCCCTGAAAAGATACAAACAAGTAGTGGTGAATAGCCTGTGCAATTTGTGCTTATGCATTAGGAATATATATGTGTATATGAAAACATAGACCACAAACTTAAAGAGAGAGCAAGGGGATTTTAAGAGTAAATGACATCAGTATATTATAATATCAAAAATAAAGGAAATTATTTTCAAAAAGACTAAAAAGATTGGTTAAGATAAGAATAATGCAGTTTATAATGTCAAAAAGCTTCCCAAAATGTATTTTTCATATATTTTCACCATGAGGAAATGACAGATTCCTAAGGAGGTATATATTTCTAAGCTGATTCACACAAAGATGATGTATATATGTCAAAACAACATATGGGTCCTTATGCATATGGAAAACCTTATGTTCAATCAAACTTTAAAATGCATTTAAAATTCAAAAGACAGAAATTGGAAGCATTGAGAGCAAGCTTCAGCCCCAGAAGGTAGAGGGTTTATTGGAAAAGCACAAATGGGAAGAGCTCCATTGATTCTTTTGAGTCTGTAACTTTCTGAATCTTTTTACTAAAAACGCTGACCTCCTGAGGTTAGGAGTAGGATGCAGACACTAGAGATAAAGATAGAAATATCTATGTCTCACTACTGAGTTTTTATTATTGTTTGGTAAGCTTCATTCAGGATTCAACCAATTATGTAAGGAGTGCTGCAGTGACATTCTGGAATCTCTTTCTTGTTTGCTGGTTGTAAAAACTGCCATGAATCCAAGAGAAAACTTACTAATCCCTGAACTCAATCAGGTACAAACAAGCAAACCCAATGGATCAAACGTTACATTCCCACACAGAGGTTTACCGCTGTTATCATCAGCAGTAAGCTCTAACTGCCTATGCATTTATGGTCAAGAAGGAAAGGGCAGGATTTTACATAGAATGGATGCCTAGACACAATTAGAATAATATATAATAGTCTCAAGGAAACTATAGAAATGCAAATTTACGAACAGATAAGGGGATAAAATGAAGAATTCAAGGTTAACTGAGAATAGGCTGTGACTGAGAAAGACTGAGGGAAAGAAAAAAGGAACTGTTCTCAGCCTTATACAGAACTGACCCCAGGAGAGAGCACAAGAGGGAAAGAAAACTTCCTGATCATTCCCGTTTTTCAAATTATGCAGACAGTTGCTATGAATTTTCACAGGCAAAACTTTGTGTTCAAGAATCTTACCTTACTTAGTTTAGCATCAAGCACCAAGATTGGTGACTTGTGTCTACCTCATTTCGTAAGAAACCATACACACTGTGTATCATGGCTGTAGTCCTTGCAGATCCTCTGTGGTTTTCCTACCACTTACTGTTGTCTTTGTAATTTAGGCTGTCACTCCATTGTCCATGTCCTTTTCCCTTTTCAGACAACTAAAGATGTTGAGCAACGTATACTGTTACATATCCTTGTAAGCTGTTTTTGTTTTCCTTTGAAGTGTCTTCACTATCTTGGAGTGTCTGTGTAGGTATTATTAAGATGTAGATGATTCTCCTATGAATACTCTCTGTATTGGAGTATGAACATAAATAAGTAAATCAAATATAATTTAGAAATTGAGAACAATCAATCAAACCATTTAATCTTCTCCTCTTACAGTCTTGGGCTTTGCGCTCTAATTCAATTCTTGGCAGGCCTTACCTCCAAGGACTTTAGATTGTTCTGAGAATCAGAAGTTGGTGGCCTTAGCTCCTTACAATCAGAAGCCTATGGCTCTACACTTTCAAAACCACAGCTATGACATCAAACTTTCAATGGGACCAGGTGTTGAAGTCAGAAATTACTTACACTTTAAAGGCCAGCACCCAGCCATAGCACCAAGATTCAATGTCTGGCTGCTCTTGTCATAACCTTCATTGGCTATCTTTAACTCTTACGAACCAAGGTCTTTCACTCAGCACTTTAGTATTTTCTCAGCTATGATCTTAGCTTATAGCCTTTGACCTTTTATCCATTTTAAAATGTTCCATAGTAGTTCCCAACCATTAATGCTGGTAACTTTCTGGAACTGTTTCTCTGTCTCCTACCTGTTCAATGAACCAAGAGACACCACTAGCACCAGGTGTTTTTCTTTAAATGTCTTCTAGCTGCTGCTGCTGCTGCTGCTGCTGCTGCTGCTGCTGCTGCTGCTGCTGCTGCTGCTGCTGCTGCTGCTGCTGCTGCTGCTGCTGCTGCTGCTGCTGCTGCTGCTGCTGCATGACTAGATTTGGAAATCCAGACTCATCTGATATTGGTTTCATCAAGTCAGGCTTCTCTACCTTTTAAAAAACCCACAAGTGAAAGAGTGTCTAGAAGAGGGAAGTGTATGTGCAGGAGGAGAGTAAGAGCAAGGAGCAGCCTCCAAAGCCAGCCACAAGAAGGAAAAGCAACCATTTCTTTAACTAGAATATAATGTGGGTCATATGATGTTCTGCTTCAGCTTTTACCAGTGCTGACCACAGGACTCACTTACTGCTGAATCCCTAAAGATATGTTCATCTCTTTCGCCTGAAACCACCGAATTCAGAGAGTCTTCTGAAATCTAATATGAAGGCCATGAGAACTAGTGCAGGCTGTCTGTGGTAGTCTGACTGAAGGCAATCCTCTAAAAACAGAAGCTATGGTTTCAGGGTTTCTTGCATCTTCAAAGCTGCAAGAATGAAAGATGACAATTCAACTATTAGGTAAGGAAGAGGCTGCTTGGTCCACACTTCCCTCCTCAAGGCAAAAACACATACAGGAGGCCATGTCAGCTGTGAGTCAAATAGCAGGCTGGCCTGCTCAAGATGACTTTGGTTATTCAAACCATCACAGTATTCTGAAGAAGGGGACCTGACAGGTACCTAACCTACCAAACAGTTCTCAAAAATACTTGACACAGAATCAAATAGCATTGATGGTAGCAGTGCCCCTTTTCCTGTCTCAGTGAGAAAAATTCTGACTTGTGACACAAAACATTCACACTGTCCAGCAAGACACAATGTCTATTGTCTAGTAATTTGCCTCTCTCTATACGGACCTTATACTGAAATCAAGGCAGTAATCTAAAAATGAGTCTAGGGAAAGCAGAAAACTTGAGTTCTACTCATTTAATATCTATTTTCACAATCTTTAAAACATTTAAAAATAGTTTATTTGCTTTTATGAATCCCGTGTAGGGAAACGACCTAAAGTTTAACAGAAGTAAAATATCTCTTTTCATAGCTGAGGACGGCTCAGTACTGTGTTCCCGTCCATATGCAGGTGAGGGCAGGCACAGGATAAGAGCCGGTGACTGTGCAGTGTAAAAGGAAGGTGGGCCGAGAATTTTAGAGACTGGACAGAGAGATGGAAAGGTAGAGGAAGGAAGGAAGATGGAAGAAGAGAAAGACGATATAGATTCCATGTGGCTTTAAATAACCACGGGTAGCTATGAATATCTTATAATGGATGGTCAATTACAGGACAATTTGTCTTACCTAAGTGGGCAGTTTATATCAATTGGCTCTGAGTTCATTGTGCAGACATTTTGTGGGATGAGAATTTACCAATATAAATCTGATTGATAAATTACAAGTCTCTAGAGTTTTGATTTTACTGGGTTATGGGGATTTGTGGCTGCTAACCACAGAGGGCGGAAGGCTGGGAATGTGAGCAGGATCCACCCAAGATAACCACAAGATGGGCAATGGCTGCATGGGGCTAGCCATGGAAGAGGCAGAATGACCAGGGCAAGGGATGGTGCATTATTGATCATTCCCTGCAACAATTAGTGAAAAGCATGAACTGCTGTACCCCAGTTCAGTTCACAGGATCCATATAGGTTGGCTCATAATCACATGCAACTCCAGTTCTAAAGAATTTAATGTCTCAGGGCTGGAGATGGCTCAGTGGTTAAGAGCACTGACTGCTCTTCCAGAGGTCATGAATCAATACTCAGCAACCACATGGTGGTTCATAATCATCTGTCATTGGACCTGATGCCCTCTTCTGGTGTGGCAGCAACAGGATGCTCATATACATAAAATAAATAAATCTTAAAAAATTATTTAATGTCTCTTGCCTCAGAGGGTACCTGCATACACAAAAGCCCAAAACATACATATACACAGAATTGAAAATAAAAACTACCATCAGACTAATTGGACTTAAGCCCAACTCACCATGAGGAAAAAATCATGCTTGGTACTGAAAACACAGCCAGCTTCTCAGGCCTAGTGAGTCAGAGATGTTAGGAAAGAATCCACTACCAGCACTTTGTTAGACCAGCATACCTCTGTACTACTTTCTAAATTGTATCCTCATGTGAGCTACAACCTTTCTCCATACAGGTCTTTCTTAACAACAAATGGAAACCATCATAAAATACTATCACTGGACACAATGCTGAGACCCACAGATTGCGGGATTCATCTGATCTCATGAATCTATGTCTCTGAAAACAAAACTGAAAGTTTGTGAGAGTCAGAATACCAGGAAGACTGTTGTAAAATAGCTTCTACTAGAAATTAAACAATATTGGAAACAATGTGAATGGACATGTAATATCAATGGACATGGTAATATGGAAATTGAGAAATTTCACAAAGTCCCATGCCTAGTAAAAGAACATAGGGCAATTTATGACTGTTGGAAGAAGATAAATTAAACTCTATGAGTGATTCCCTATATTTATTGTCCAATTTAGATTATACAGCCTTGAAATCATATATACACCAACAATAGAAGTGGTCACATTTATGTATAGTTTTGCATGTACACATATGCATGCGTGTCTATAACAATAAAAAGCAAAGAAAAAGAGGCTATCAGTTTGAGGGGGAAACTTGAGGCTTTTTAGGGAGAGTACTTGAGAAGGGCTCAAAGATGGAGAAAGAGTTATAATAGTATTTCACTTAAAACATATTTAAAATTTGAAATATTTAGCAAATATATATTCTGTATTAATAATATTAAAAAAATCCAGTCATGAAGTTTCTACCAGCCTTAGATCATTTACATTCCTGGATGAAAGACACACACATAGTCTTTATATTTTAATATGCCTTGGGCAGCACAATAGCTAAGCAGATGCCTAGCATTCATGTTGTTTATGTTCTACCTTCCCACCAATAGTTCATCACTCACTCTTTAGTATGATCTATCTGGGCTATCAGCTCCAAACAGGCAACTCTTTGGGCCAGGTTCACTTGTCTCTTAGCCCATGGTAGCTCTTCGTTATCCTCTCCTGTACATTTTGCTCTGTCTCATAGAGGTTTGGTCTTTTCTTCATTAACAATCTTCTTGTGGTCTCAAATCTGGAAAAATAAAACCCCACTTATACCTTTCCCCCAGCTATTAGTTGCCTGCATCCTTATTTACCAATCATAATTAACTTGGAGCCAGGTTTCTAGAAGAGAGAGAGGGGGAGAGAGGGAGAGAGAGAGAGAGAGAGAGAGAGAGAGAGAGAGAGAGAGAGAGAGAGAGAGAGAGAAGGGAGGAGAGGAAGGAGAGAGGAGAAGTCTGGTCTTCTTTGAAGAAATGGATATTTTAGCTTTTAAAACATATTAAATTTATGACTTGTGAAATATTCCTACATTGGAAAAAAATATCTGAAACCTTGTGTGAAATCAATCTTAGTTTTTGAGTTATTTGTCCTTAGAAATTCACTGTTGAATTTGTTTTTTAAAAACTAACACAAATGGCAACTGGATAATATTCCTAAAGTGTAGTTGAATCAAGCACTCTGTTTGAAAGGATAAACTTCCAACTCCTTTGGTGATTTTCAATACTCACCATAATCTTCATTATGTTTCTAGTGAATATCACCCATTGTTCCATTGCACTCTTGTAATCAGGAACCTTTCAGTCTTATTTAAATCACTTGATATTTCAGTCTTCACTTCTTATTTAAATTTATCTGTGTTCTTGATTTTGAGTAAAACCAATAACCAACATCCCTAGCCATAAAATGTCATACTTTCCTCTAACTTCTGTGGAAGCTTATACTGTAGTTTACTCATCCTTTAAACTCAAATCATTCTTTATATCACTTTTTAGTACTAAATTTTATGAACTTTAAAAATTAGTAATATTCATTCTGTGTGTATGTGTGTGTTTTAGTGAGTGTGTGTGTATATGTGTGTGTATGTATGTGTGTGTGTGTGTGTGTGTGTGTGTGAGAGAGAGAGAGAGAGAGAGAGAGAGAGAGAGAGAGAGAGAGAGAGAGAGAGAGAGAGAGAGAAATAGGCTATGTATTTATGTCTGAAGAGAAGAGAGCAGAGCAGAAGAGAAGTGAAGAGAGGAGAGGAGAGGTGAAAAGGACATTGGATAACTGGAACTAACATTACAGGTAGTTTTGAACTCCCCAAGTTTGATGCTAGCTACTGATTTCTAGTACTTTGAATAGGCAGTAAATTTTGCTTTAATTTGTCATGCCCCAATGTTTTTTCATACTCAGTAACTAACATCACTAAGAAACATTACTAGCACTGCTCTGCTGGTTACTAGAAAGTTAACTGAAATAGAAACATATTGCAGATATGTTTGCATTTCTCATAGGAAACGTGGACTAATTATTTTCTCATAGAAAATGTGGACTAATTATTCTCTAGATGAATATCACACAGTTTTTTGCTAATATCTCATCACCATAGGGAAAATATCGAATATATTATAAAGAACCGTTAACTACTTTGTCTTTTTATTAATTCACATCAATTGTACATATCAAATCCAGTGTGATACTTCTAGACATGTATTTTTGTTCCATCTATCTTAATGACAAAATTACCTATTTTACAGTTTAATCTATTTTTAAGAATTTCATACAAGTGATCCACGAAATGTCATCATCTCCACTCTTTATTTGCCTCATCAACATACTCTAAACTCTCCGAACACATCCAATTGCAACTTCATGTCATTTTTTGATAATTCTGTAAGTACATTATTATCCACTAGAGCATAGGAAACCTACAAGCTATGCAGGGATTTTGGCTGGCTTTATTGTATGTCAATCTTTTTCATAGAGCCAAGCTGATATGAGCTCCTGTGTGATAGCCTTATATGTCTACATGATAGCATTTCCCAGCATCCTTCCAAATTTTATGGTTCTTACATTATTTCTTCTTACTTCTTTGAACCTTGGTGAGGTAGAGCAATGTATTTGTTCTGTGTTGGGCTGAAAATTAGGTCTTTTTTTCTTAGCAACCTGACCGATTCTGCATATTTTCTGTGCCTGGTGCCCACTGCAAGCATGTTCCCTGACCATGTCTGAGAACAGCCCCAGGCTTGCAAAGTTAAATATATTTACCAAGAACATGCTGATGACCAAAAGTTGCTATTTTTTAAAAAAGACACTTCTATATAATTTCTAAAATCATTTTCTACATTACATTGGAAATCATGTTTGAGAGAAAGCCCAGGTCAGCACATGGACAATCTGAATAATTGCTACTTTATACTAAGATAAGAAAAGTACAAGATAAAAATGCATTAAGTATATATAAACATTCCTTCATTTGCAAAGCAATTCTATGGGTACCATAATTTTATAAATGGTGGGTTACAAATCTTATTCTGACTCCTGGGATATAGGGCATGCCCTGCAGTTTGGACATCAATATTGTTCTCTAAGGGGAAAATAGCTGAAGTTTAGATTGCAGGAGAATTATAGTCTACCCTATATTGTAAATACCAAAGACATCATAAGGCATGCAGAGAGTTGTAAAATTCCTTCCTTTCAGGAGCTGGACAATAAAGAGAAAGAAATGAGTGTATTATCAAGGCATTAATGTGCACAGAAAACAAAATGTTCAATAACATTATTAATTATGTCTTGTTTTTCATCTTTCTTATTTATGGAGGTAATATATTTAAACTGATTTTTCTGTTCTTTTAAGAATAAAAGTTTTTTTAAAAAATATTATGATGCACAACCAGAGTGATTGAGCTTGGTTCAAATTAGCGATTCCCATCCGACCGATTAATGTAGCCCCTAGTTTCTTGATTTTTAATGGTTAAAGTGGTCTTATTCTTTATTGTTAAATATTAATGTAAATGGACAATCCCACTGCCTGAAGTATTTAAAGAAACATATTAAGCTGTATTTGGTATATAAAATTGAGAATGTGAGTAAAATAAATGTCTCTATTTTTAAAGAAAATGTGGTTCTTCATTAAATAGAATGATAACATGCCCTTAAAGAAGCCTGCAGGCAGCCCGATATTATACAAACTGGCATTTGAAGCCTGTGTGAGTCAAGGTCAAGGGCTGACATGACTTGCCCATAGCTGTAACATCTATTATTAGAATAAGGATTAAATCCTGGTTTAAGCAGGATTAAGAATAAAATCTCTTAAACTTTCTCCATAAAAATTTGTTCTTTTTAAAACATTCATCTGATTGCAGCAGTTGGAACATCTTTGTCCTAAAACGTTCCCAAAATTAACAGGCACCAAAATGGTATTTTGATTTTGTTTAAAATTTCTAAACAGTTTCATTTATTATTTTCCTTACTCCGAGTCTTTCAGCTTGCAACAATCCAGATATGTTTCTACATTCTCATTCACTATTTCTATTTTATGGAGCACATTACTCCATTTTCTTTAATTTAGCTGTTTGGAAGTGAAGCAAGTGGATGTTGGCTGCAGTCATTTGAAGGAATTCTTAGCCTGAGTGGCTGCTAGTCCATGAGCAGCTTCAGGAATGTTCCCTGGAGACTGAGTTCAGTCTCAGTCACACAATGTTCTCTGTCCTACCTAGGTGCACTGTCCCACTCAGTCTAGAGGACAAAACCCTGGTCTCCAGACTTTTCTGCCCCATAACCATTGTGCCCTTGAATTTGAGGTATGTTCCAAGATGAATTTACCTCTTGTCTGACTTTGGGCATAAAACCCAGTTTCTCTTCATTGCTGGTCACAGAAGGATAAAAACCCCTCTAGAGAAGATCCACTTTTACCAGATGAGTGTAGCTATTGGTGGAATGTGGAGCTCCCTAGAGCATAAACACTACTGAAGACATGAGAAAGAGAATTCTACTACTGCTCTCACAAAGTATTAGTTGAGATTTATTGTGTAAATTTTTGATTAAGAAACACAGTATGTGTAATCATGACATTTCCATATAATATTTTGGTTCATATGTTTTCCTGCCTTCCACAGCCTCCTTTCTTTCCCCTTGTGTTTGTCATTACCCACCATGCTTCTAAGCCCCTCCCTCCAACCATCATTGTCTCCTTTCTACTTTCACAACTTCTATCCACATTTAATATCAGTTATTTAACATATTCTGATCTTGCAATAAAACCAGCAACAACATTTCCTGCCAAAACATACTAGGACAGCAGAATAAGTTGCACAGTTTATTTAACACTTGATAAGCTCCCTTTGTAATTGTGTGCCCCAAGAGCAGTTGCTTAATGTTTATGGAACTTTACCATCAGGATTCCCTTGATCCCTGATAGCTGTAATAGAAACACATTGTAATGTTTTTCCAGGGGATAAAGTTTAGGAGAAGAATAAGACATTAAATTGCATAGATGCAGCTAAGGTTAGATATATTTAACTGGTCATAATAAATGTAGTCAGTATTAAACAGAATAACAATTGCCATGTGAGGTAAAACGATTTCTCCTTTATGCTTTGCACTGGGAAGTCTATACTTTCAGACAGCATGAATGGAAAGTATATTGAATTTACCATAGTCCCATACCTAAGTATTGTATTTATACTTAAGTCCCCCAAAAATGGCTATTTCTAGTACAGTTTCTAGCCAATGACATGTGATTATGTGAATCTTGCTAAAAAGATTTACAATAATTGATTCCTGAAGGGTTTCTAAAGTCTGTTGTCTGTGTGGTAGCTAATAAGCTGAGACTTTGGAGAAACGGTGCATTCATTTTTGGTATCCTAAATAATTGGCTTTAGCTTTTGATTATTTTATTGGGATATTGGCTATAGCAAGAGACATTATATGTAAGTTCCTGGACATTATTTTTCTATATGTTTGAAAGTATACATGATAATAGCTCTAAATAGTTGTCATTGAACAATTGGAAGGAATTTTCTTTGTTTTTTAAATTTTTACTCATTTGGTATGTGATTTCATATTTAGCACTCAGTCATGAGTGATTATTTTTTATATTTTTTTTCACATTTAAGTTTTACTTGTATAGCTTAGTAAATGATCTGGCTTACTCTGTGAACCAAGTTGTGTAATAAATAAGAAAGTTGATTTATAGTTTTATACTAGGCAGTTTATATGTGATTTTGAACAATCTTTCTATGCATAGTTGTATGTAAAACTGAAATTCTATATTGTTTGAGATTTAAAGACTAATAGCACTTTGATCATCCCAAGTTATATTTTTACAAAGTAAATTTCACTTATGGAAATAAGTATGAAAAGGATGCATCACTTTTAAAAAGTTAATTTTATTCAAATGTATAGTTAGTCCTTAGAATAAAATTGCGAAGCAGTCATTGATAAATGTTTTATGGAGAAAAAAATGTCAAATAATGTTTTACCAAAAGACAGTTGTTTTTAAAATAAAGTAAATATGTAAAACTATCAGATAGGGTGTGTATGCTTGTGTTAGTGTGTATGTATATATGTATATGTGTTTGTGCATGTTTTATGTTGATATGTGTGTATGTATATATGTGTGTTTATATAGCATGCATCTGTGTGTCTGTGTACTTGATTATGACTCAGCAAGCAGAAGCAATACTATGGGAAAAAACAATCCAAATTCAAGGATAAGTGAGTTCAATGTGGAAAAGAGAAGAAAGAATTCTACATTTTAATTTGTATATGTTTCAAATACAAAAACAGAGAAATGTGAGAGGATCATTGTTATACTGCCCAATTTTGCCTGCTTATAATATTAATAAATACTTGCTACATTAAGAATATTTAGTTTCCAAAGAAAGAATAGTGACTAGGAGGGGAGTACATGTATTCTGATTTTATGTCTGAAAAATACTGCTGAAATGTAGTCTAAGGCGGAGCACCAGGGGGGAAATATTACTGTCTCCAAATTTTTGAAAGCTCACAGGTAAACTATAATTTACACTCCCTCTATAATGCTTCAAAGATGGAAACGGTCCTGTTGCAGATGTAAAACTTTATCAAGTATAAAGTTAAATTGCAACTGAGCTGCCACTTGGTGTTAGCTTGAAGATGTCAGCTGTTCACCTTTCAGTCACGTCACACACAAGTGAAAATTGCTATGGCAGACCTAACTAGATTCTGAAAGAATAGCTGCACTATTATTTTTTACAGAAAAAAAAATCTGTTTTTATATAAAAGTCAGGAAACATGAAAACAATGACTAAACAATATTTCAGATGATATACTACATATTGCATTAAGAAAGATAAGGAAAATGTATCCACTTCTTCAAAGACCTGGTGGTCAAGTTAGAAAGATAGCCACACATCAATAATTTTTATAATATAACCATTGTTAAGGTAGAATTATTATATACAAAATGCTATGCAGTGACAAATGCATGGTCAAGAGGAATTTTATATTATATACTATAGTACTTACTTTTAGAATTATCCAGAATATCCAGATTTTGGGAAAGAAATCAGTATATAAAAATAAAATTGACTTTACCTTTGAGAATAATCTGTGTATTAGTGTCTCCAAAACTATTATATATAAAAATAGATTGCTGTAGCATTCTGAGGCATTCAAATGAGCACATTATCAGTTGAGAAATGCTTAAGAATCAGGGAAAATTAAAAGTCTTTGAATAAGGTGAAAAGCTTGAATGCAGGGTAATTGCGAAGGAGGCAATGGTGCAACTTCAACTTGGAGTGAGATAAATTATGCAAGTGATTTCAACAGCAGGGGGGTTATTTGTCCTGATGGGAAGCTGTTGCAAAACTCATGAATTTCAAATCAATAAATTGGGAACAAAGGATTTGCAGCTTGGTTAGAAGCAAGTGAAAGACACATTGTGGAGATAGAGGTCAGCACCATGGCTTGCTATCAGAGGCTGTTGAGTGCTACCGTCTTCTCACACTCCCCTCTAAAACGGAAGTAGAGAACTGGAACATGTCTAACCACAAAGCTGGCTGGGGTGTCAATTTCTGAGTAACTGAAAACGCTATTCAAAGCAGAGTGAAGACTCTTGCAAAGCCTACCATGTATGGTGATGTAGGAGCTGTAAGTGGGGTTCATTTAGCCATTCCTCTCTTAAAAGCTTGTTCTCTTGTAGTTACATGAGAAACATAGAAACATCTGTGGCAGGTGCAGCATCAGTAACTTCCCAATTTCTCATTTTAGGACATCATATGGTAGCTTAGAGAAGAAACCACATCTTCCCCATGATAGTATTATTTGTTTAGCATTGGATTAAGTCAAAATATGCCAGGATAAGAAACAATTACATGGTATTAGTTATTTTATATGAGGGGGATGTCTGTACATTGGCAGATGCTTCTGGAGGCCAATCGAGGGTATCACATACCTTAGAACTTTATTGGGAGCCATCATTACTGAGATGTGAGCATCTACTCACTCCGGATAGAAAAGTGACAATAGATCAATTTTGTGAATCAATGTGTTTTACTATGGTTACTTACAGGAATATGAATAATGGGTTTGAGACTAGATTGCTGAAAGTCTGGAATTTTAGGCAGATGATTATGACTTTTAAATCATAGAAAAGTGGGGATGCAGCAGGTGAAACTAAAGTGGTTCTAGGTTTGAATTAGGTTTCTCTGTCATTTTATAATTTTCCTTAGTTGAAATATTTTGATGAGCCTAGCAGAGTTCTTTCTGATGATACAAAGTTTAAATAGTGCCTTTTGTTTGTCATATTCCTATGAAGTTTGACTACAGGATTGTTTTTCCTATGTATAGCTTCCTTTTGGTTCTGTGTCCTGTGTTGTTTTCTTAGTGTGACTTGAATAAATATCTCTTAATAGCCTCATATGACAAAGCAAACTATGTCTGTCCTGTACATTACACACATCATTATTGTTAGTAATAGTGCTAACAATGCATTGCAGTCAGTGTTATAGATAACTATGAAATAGTACATTTAAATTAGTTGTACAAACTTATGGATTGGTATTGCTTATATCTATTTCTAAAATCATTACTCTAAAATATTTTATAAGACAATGCACGTAACCAATATGTAATTGATTTTATATTCTAAAAACATGTATTTGTATTTACTGTCCACAAATGATCCCAAAGATCCAACCACATCTATCAATAAATAATTCATTGCTTCAAATAGTGGTAATGGTTCTAAGTTTTTACATAATATTTTAATGTCATTGTCATCCTTAAACTCTCATGGTTTTATATAGGATTTCAGTAGTTTTTGAGATTCTGCTAAAATATACATACCATAAAATGTTTTCTTAAATATTATAAAATGTTCTAGTCAGTGATGTTCAATACATTCATACGTTGATAATACCATGCAGTCACCATCTTCATCTGTCTGTGAAACTTTTATCTTCTAAAACTAACAAAGTGTTTTATAGGTGGGAAATTAAGCAATACTTTTCTTTTTGCAATTGACTTATCTTATTGAACTAAAGTTCTTTAGAAGTATTAGAGCTTATATAAGAAGTCCTTCTATTTTAACGCTGAATAATAACTCTGTTACAGCTGGGTATTATATTTTACTGATTGATTCTTCGATCTATAAATATGTGAGTTGGGTTCTTATTTTAGCTTTTGTAAACCAAGTTGCTGTGAACAACAGCATACAGAGACCTTTTAAAGAACTTTGGTCTTGCCTTCAGATATTTTGGGAATATGCCTAGAAGCGAAACTTCTGTGTCATAGTAAATATATTTTTAGAGTTTATCTTTATTTTTATTTTTATCATTTAGTTTTATGTAAAACATATTCTATGGTATATCTCTTCTGGCTTTTTGTCTACTTCATTTTTTCTTCCATTATGCTTTGAGAACACAAATTTTAAAAAATGAGTAAAAAACATAAATTCCTAAAACTACAATGAACACTAAGTCATATATAAATGCTTACAATGATGAGGCTATACCTTAAGTCATTATGGTCTGGTTCCTTAGAAAGTGGTATCTGAATTTAAAATTGCTGTTGGTATACTTTATTTATGTTCTGCCAAAAATAGAGAATGTGTTTTTCTTTTTGCTTGCTAGATTTAGGTGATTGCCCTGAAAATAGTGAGTCACAGCTGTCAGAAAACCAAGGGAAGAAACCATTTAAACTTTTTTCTGACGACAGGAGGACAACAAATAAATGACAACCTAGGCAACATTGTGAGTTTCCATGTAGCCTGGGTATAGAAACCTGCCCTCAAACACACATATAAAGGATAAAGAAAAGCTTTGCTCTTCTTTTCACTCACTGCTTAGTGCCAATATCAACCAACAGAGAGTAGCAAGAATGCTTAACTTTTTCTAGAAATTGAAATCTTATAAACTGAAGGAACAGAGCAAAACCTCTTCCTTTAGCATAAGTCCAAATTCAACAGGCAAAACAGGGCTTTCACCCAAAATAAAAAATGGTCAAGTTTATAGTTTTCCTGATGTCAACAATAAGGGTAGTAATGATATTCAATCAGAAGGTTGTTTCTATATCAATAGAATTATTATTATTATATATGACAGAAACTTCTAAATTTCATGTTTATTTTCACCTTTAACTCAGCACTAAAAATGTTTGGTGAGAGGGATCCGAATTTACTATGCAGTTTGAAGAAGTAATATGTTTTCAAGAAGTGATATCTTCAAAAATGGGTCTAACTCTCCTCAACTCTGACTGGTAGGAATGTAAACTCAATGCAACCGTGTCAGAGAAAAGTTAGAGAGTCGGAGAAGGAGAACCAGAAGGGGGATACTGGCTGATAAGGCATAAAAGCATTTGAGGTACTGACTGTAAATGGACATTAAAAATAATGTGAAATTTTCTGGAGCATATTAAAACAATGCATTCAGTGAAATAAATGCATAAAACTATAGTCCAGTTATTCATTGTGTAATGAAGATTAATTTATCATTCTCAAAATTGGTCTTAGAGATTGTAATAAGACCCAATTTAGAAACCCTAATGTGTAGTAATGCATGCACAAACTAAGGCCAGAGATAGGAGTTTAGAAGTAATTGAAATGTTTCAGTTGGAATTCAATGTTAGTGGAGAAATGTCCTTGTTCCATTGGAATTAATTTTGCCATAAACTTTTCAACCTTAAGTTTAAACATTTAGAGTAATTATAGAGTCCTTCTACTATGGAAGAAGAAGAGTAAGCTCCATGTGCAAGAAGGTTTGAAACCCTACGTCTAAGAGTTCTTTCTTTTATGACATCTATCTTCTGTGATCTCTATGCTTCATGACCTTAATCCTCACGACCTCTCTATTCCATGAGTGCTATTCTCGATGATCTTTATTTGCCAAGACCTCTATCCTGCATAATCTTCAATGACCTCTATTCCCCATTACTTCTATCCCCCATAAACTCTATCCCCCAAACCTCTGTCTTCCATAGTTCTATCATCTGTCACCCAGTTAACCATGACCTCTGTCCCCTAAGACCTTTATCCTCTGTCTTCTATTCCCCCATGATCCCTAGTCTCTATGACCTGTATTTCCATTATATATCCTCCCTATTATTTATCCTATATAATTTCATTCTAGATCAGCAGCAACATAACTTTTTATTTAAGCTTGACTAATATTGTGGAAATTCCCCTATTTAGGAGATGATTTTCTTGGTCCCTGTGCCATAAGATTCTGTTGTCATATCTATATATGTATTTTTTCCTCACATACTTATTATTGAAATCACTATGATAACATTAAATCTATTGAATTAGACTTTATAGCTTTCCTCTCTGATCATAATAAGCAATATAACATTTCAGTGAATTATCAATTGAATAAATATTATACAGAGCAATGAATTGGAGTGATTTTACATAGTGATAATTGTATCATGGTAGACATTTGTCTCAGTCATCATCCAAGTAAATGAGACAGACTTAGTAATGAATCACTACTCACATATACTGTAGATCTTTTTCCTGGATGACAACTCCATCGTCATAATTTCTTCACAAACTATTTTAAATTTAACATTAGTATAACATCTAATTTTTGTAATCATTTATAAATTATCTAACTCACATTCATAGATTAAGAGGCATGGATTCTGTATCAGATGTGAAAATAAAGCTGTGATATGTGCTATGACAAGGAAAGAAGACATTGAGTTAAAAGTTTTAGACATCTGGCTTCATCATCTTCATGACTGTGCATGAGAACATTGTCCATTCATACCACAAAAAGGAGGCACAGAAATATCAAAGCTAATGTCATTATTGTATATTAAATGATTACCTCACCATCAAATGATTTCTTTTCTTCTCTTCCTGACCACCTCGATGAATAAAGCAGGATAATGACATTCTCATTATTTTAGAAGCACATTTGCATCCATAATGAAGGAGTCCCTAAAGGGCACAGTCACCATAGAGGCAACTGTCTGAATTAATTAAAATTGTTTTCCTGATTAGATAGAAATTGTAAGCATCAATGGCACATCAGAGAAAGTTTCTCTCTTTTCATCAAGGCATAAAAATCAACGGTTTTTACCAAAAAGGCTTACAAGTTTAAACTTCAAAAAACAAATTAGAAAATCTCACATATTTCTTTAAAAAAGATCTCCAGTGTCTTATTGGTCACTGAAATAACATATCCTTTGTAGCCTTGTTTGGTTGATTAATTGAGCCAAGTGTTATATATATATTATATATATATATATATATATATATATATATATATATATATATATATGATACATATATATATGATATATATATACATATGTATACACATATATAATTATCTATTTTTATGTGTATGTATGCAGAACCTCCTCTGTTCTTGGTGCCAATGTAGACCAGAAGAGGATATCAAACCCCCTGGAACTAGAGTTGTGAGCTGTCATGAGCATTCCAGGAAGACACCAGGTATTCTATGAGAGCAGCAAGTGTTTTTAATGAGCAAGCCATTTATCCAGCCCTGGATTTTGTATTTTTGATCTAAGATTTGCTATAGATAACTAATCTTATGTGATAAGAATTTATTGTTATTTTAAAAACTAATGCATATTTGCAAACATAAAGACTCCTCAATGTCCGTCTGTAGGCAATCAAACAGTTCTCAATGTAAAAGGATGTTTTCCTGTGCAAACCAATTCAATTGATCTAATTTTGTGCTATTGAGTAGAGCCATTAAAATATAAATTATCTTGATATGATTTTAACTTTCCAATGACCTGTTTGTAAAAGTAATGTTGGATAGAAAAAGAAAAAGGAATAAAATAATGTGCCATTGTCCTTCTAATGTAACAGGTAATGTAACCTTATTTTCACCTTTCGTTACTGTGAGAATTTTCATCCCAGTAAGCAAGATGAATACAGACTCAGACCAAATGCCCCATTGTATCACCAATGATAACCTGGAAAGTATCACTTTGAAAAATAGAATATAGAAATAGAATATAGATGCTTGTAAAAGTTGCAGAGATGGATCCTGTCCAGTGTGACTTCCTTAATACACACATTATTTTTCTCCCACTCTGATAATTTCAGAGTCAGTGATCATAAAAGAATCCAGTCACATGATAAATTATACTTTATTTCACTGTTTTAATTCTTTCATCCAATGAAAGAATAAAGAGCAGCTGAATAGGAATGTGTATGTGGTTAGGTTTGTCCTTAAGCTAAAGTACAGTTCCACTACACACAAGCATGTTCTGTAGTTACTAGTTTTGTTCTTGTGCTTTCTAAACACTGACATTCCATTGGACTACCTACTCTCCTCTGCCTTCCAACTTTCTATACATAAACTTTTTGTGAAGTATGACTCAGTCAGAGTGTCAAGGTCATGTACAAACCAAGACAGATAGTGAAAACAAAGCAGCCAACTATTGATGTTTGAAAGCATTGGTGAATACAACTCCCATGTTTACAGGGTCATTGGACCAGCCTCACGCAAGAATAACATGCAAGGATGAGCAAGCTGAAAGGTTTTAATTGGTTGCAGTAGCTGTGTATTTCATGGACTAGCCATGTATTACAGGAACATGATACAAACCTTACCTAGAGAAACTTCTTGTACTAGAGAATTGCACCATGAGTTTAGAAACATTTGCAACTCTTACACAAGTCCTTTGCCACTCCAGTTCCACATCTTCCTACTCCCTTTTCTGGTATTTCCAGACACAGACACATTATGTCTTTAGGTAAATACTCATTCACATAAAAATCCGGAGACAGTCCTTTCTAGGGAAGAGTACACCAATTTGTTATCCACATAGCAATTCAACAACCCTGAAAACATACATATGATTAACAATACACAGACTGAGGAGGTTACATGTAGAAATGTGTGTGTGTGTGTGTGTGTGTGTGTGTGTGTGTGCAGGTGAATGTGCATATGTTTGTTTAAAAACAATTAATGAAAAAGTACACTGTAAAGAAATCAAGAAGAGGTATATAGAGAGTTGGAGGAGGTAAAGGGAGGAGAATAAACCTAACTATTTGTAATTTCAAAAATAAAAAGAAATAAGATACACAAATGATAAATGCAGCCTTTAGAAAAGTAAAACATTTAGTGGATATTTTGTCCTTATCAACATACAATGTACTGGTTAGTAGTCCTCTGCTAAATTGTTTTTTTTTTTTTTTGCTACCTGGGGCCTATTGTACATATAAAATTTAAAAATGATTCTGTAACTAAACATCTAATGCTTTTAATCAGCAGATACGTTCGGAGGTGTTCCAAGAGTATTCAGATATGCTATAAAGAAGATAATGATTCAGGACACAAGGGACTTGCACAAATCTAAAACAAAAAGAGATATTTGGCTTTCAAGAAATATAAGATGTGTTCCCTAAGGGAAATTTTACTTCCAGCAGATAGCCAGGGAGTCTGGAGGAGGGGACGGATCAACGCTTGCGAGAGATGATACTGAATATGAGTCATTGACGTCAGGTAAAAGAAATGTCATTGAACAATTGCAAGCCTTCTTAAGTACTAAAGGGAAGTTTAGGTCATCTATGTTTTGCCTCTTGTACAGAATAGAAAATTAAAAGGTAAGCTTTTAAGTAGGAAAAGTTTAATGTATAGTGGATGGCCCTCCAAATTTTTTTCCTGAATTCTGAAAGATATTGAAGATAATTAATATGTAATATCAGCTGTAGACTTTTGCTAAAGGAACTATAATGGACATGTAAATTATAATATCAGTTGGAAGGTAAGGCATAAGGAAACGACAACACTATCAAAAAGTCTTTGGAAGCTATTATCAAGTACGAAGGAGGATAAGAAGCCAGACATCGTGTAAACCATAATATTATGCTGACACTAATATTGACAGAGTAAATAGCATTTAGTGAGCCCTTATTATGCATCAGGTCCTGGGTAAGCACTTCTTCTGGATTATATTACTTAATCATCACTGAACTATAATCACCGATAACAACGCTGTCTACACGGTAGAGATAAGTTAAGTAGAGGTCCTTGGAGGTTAAAGTATTTGCCCAAGTTCTCACACCTAGTAATAAAAAGAGGCACAATTATAATCTTTCCTTTTTTATTCCAAAAATATATTGCTAAACACTTAAGCATGGCAATCTTTTGTTCTAAAGGAAAGGAGAAAAATATTCAAGAATGGCTAAGCATCTGAGCCTGGGTGGCAGGACAGAATTCTGTGCCATTTCTAAGAATCAGAGTGTTGATAGAAGTGGTTGTTTTCATTATTTTAAATAGCTGAGTAGTACTCCATTGTGTAAATGTACCACACTTTTTGTATCCATTCCTCTGTTGAAGGACATCTGGCTTCTTTCCAACTTCTAGCTATTATAAATAAGGCTGCTATGAACATAGCGGAACATGTGACCTTGTTATATGTTGGAGAACCTTTCGGGTGTATGACCAGTAGTAGTATAGCTGGGTCTTTGGGTAATACTATGTCTATTTTTCTGAGGGACCACTAGACTGATTTCCAGAGTGGTTATACCAGCTTGCACTCCCACCAATAGACAAGTGTTCCTCTTTCTCTACATCCTTGCCGGCATCTGCTGTCACCTGAGTTTTTTTTTTTTTTTTTTTGTTTTGTTTTTTATCTTAGCCATTCTGAATGGTATAAGATAGAATCTCAGAGTTGTTTTGATTTGCATCTCTCTGATAACTAAGGATGTTGAACAATTGACTAGGGTCTTCTTGGCTATTTGACATTCCTCAGTTGAGAATTCTTTGTTTAGCACTGTAGTCCATTTTTTTAAATAAGGATATTTGAATCTCTGGAATCTAACTGCTCAAGAAGAAAGAAGACCAAAGTGTGTATGCTTCAGACCTTCTTAGAAGGGGGAACAAAATTATTCACAGGAGAAAATATGGAGAAAAACTGTGGATCAAAGACTGAGAGAAAGGCCACTGGAGACTGCCCCACCTAAGGGTTACATCCCATATACAGAAATCAAACCCAGACAATATTGCAGATGCCAAGAAGTACATGCTGACAGGAGCCTGATATAGCTGTTTCCTGAGAGGCTCTGCCAGAGGATGACAAATACAGAGACAGATCCTCGTAGATAACCGTTGATCTGAGAATGGGTTCCACAATAGAGACATTAGAGAAAGGACTGAAGGAGCTATAGGGATTTGCAACCCCATAAGAACAACAACAATATCAACCATACAGCCCTCCAGAGCTCCCAGGGACTAAACCACCATCCCGAGAGTACACGAGGATGAACTTATGACTCCAACAGAATATGTAGCAGAGGATGGCCTTGTCGGGCATCAATGGGCAAAGAGACCCTGGGTCCTGTCAAGGTTTGATGTCTCAGTGTGATGGAATGTCAGGGCAAGGAGGTGGAAAGGAATCTTTGGGTGGGTGAGGGAGCACCCTCATAGAAGCAGGGGGCAAGAGGATGGGATAGCAGGTTTCTGGAGGGGAACTCACAAAAAAAAGATAACATTTAAAATGTAAATAAAAACCTGATAAAAGAAAAAAGAGTGGTTGTTTTAAGAGAGCATTGCTTATACAAAGAATGTGCTCTGGCCTTGAGCCTTCTGTCAACTTCTGGGCAGCATGTGGAATGTTATTATGCAGATCCTCATAACTTCTACCGTTATGAACCTAACACAGACACAATGACTTAACTTCTAGATAACAAAACAAACAAACACAAAAACCATCTGTCTATTTCTAGTTCTCCAAAATGCTCATGTTAAGGTAATTTTTAAAAGTTAAATCTGATGTTCAATCATACCTGTCTTTCTGAAAGATACCTCTGCAAAAACTGAGGCCACATGACTATACTGTGAAACTACAGTTTCCCAAAAATGACATTAAGTAGTAAATAACTCATGTCTGCATGATCTTGGTTCACCAAACAACTATGTCTAAATTATTTCTGATTCCAACCATGTCTTTGCACATCAGCTTTTCACTGTGCTCTCAGATGTCCACAAAATCTGGAGACCCTCGCAGTCTTCTCAGGGCCCTTCCTCCTTGACATCTCTATTTGCTTCCCATCTTACATCCTAAGGCATGTTATCCTGCTGCTCTAGCCGTTTTAGTGTCTTCCATTTGACATCTCCTCTTAATAAGTTCAATAAAAACTTCCTATAAAATGATGTCCTTTTAAGAAAAATTTTAATCATTTTTCGTGACAGAATGATTCAATACTTCTTTAAATTATTTTTAAACAATAAGCTTCCACATTTTAACTGATGCCCAACTGCCTATTCTATATCAAGATATGCATCTTGGTCAATGCCTCTTCTGAGTTTACATATAAATTAGTATTATAATTTCCTCCCAGTTACTTTGAGTAAAATTTCTATAGTCCCCTTATTTAAGATCCTCTGAATCTACTAAATTGCAAAATACTTTCAGTTTTAACGTTCTAGTTTCTTCTACATGGTAAAGAACAAGGATATAGTATCAGCTTTCCATATTCAATTTACCACCATGACTGAATTTATATTGAAATGTACTAGGCATTGCCTACATAATATTTCATTTAGTTCTCAGGAAGATATCAGAGTATCAGTTTTTGAAGGGAGGAAATTGGGCTCATCATAGAAAAACCCTCAATTAGCTGCAGATGCTGCAATCTCCAGTCATGAAAGAAAACATTTCTTGTCTCATCCATCCTGTTGTCCTTTGGAGTAGAGAACTTGTCCGTTATCACTAGTGAAAATCTCCCTGCCTGTACCTGTAGACTCTCTTTTCCAATTTTCTCCTCTAATACATCTATCTTTGTAAAAACTGTGTGTGTGTGTGTGTGTGTGTGTGTGTGTGTGTGTGTGTGTGTTTGAAGACTAGAGGCAAAAGACAATTATTTTAGTCTTTTTTAACTATAAAAGTTAAATCTTGGTCACGATTACTCAGACAGAAAATCCTCCACTAAAAACATACAAAGGATGCAGGACATGGTACCTGCCTCGAATCCTATGGCTTAAGAGGCTGAGACAATCAAATCTCTTATGAGTTTGAACTAGCCTGCTCTACATCGCTAGTTCTAGGACAGCCAAGCCTAGAAAGGAAGATCATGTCTCAAAACTCAAAGCAAAATAAAAAGTAATGAAAACATAAGAATAAGAACAAAGAAAAACATGCAAACGAATGGATTTCTTTGTATTTCAGTAAGAATTTAAGAATATCATAGTTTGAGTTTCCCATTGCTGTGCACAGCACAAAACACTCTTTTGCTTTTGCTAGCAGGTTACCTGAAAGAAAATTGTGATGGAGCTCACCACAGGCTGTAGTTTCCTGACCTTTGTCTTGGTTGCAAAGGATGACTTCACTGTCTTCATGGAGATGAAGGGGTCAGAAACAGTGAAGGAGACTTTGCAATACAAGGTGGAGTTTAGTGATACAGTACCTGTCTGGAATCACAATGCAAACAAATCAGTAACTTTGTTTTCATCTATGAAGACTTGAGAGGTAGAAGATGGGAATGAAGGCTAGAAAGAAATGCATCATTAATATTAGGGATCTATAATGTTTTAATGTACTCCAACTTCGAAAAAGTTTTTCTTGTTCTATAATATTTTATAGTATTTAAAATCTTGAATTTTTTAAATTAATTTTCTCAATACTAACTCTTCATTTGGTTAGAAGAATCATTAATTTAATTGGAAATGTATCTTACTGAAATAGATGTATTTATTTATTACTTATGTATTGATTGCTTATTTGCTGTATTCACTGGTGAGTATGTGCAGAAGAAAGAGAACAGGGCCAAGGTCTGGCTCGGCTACTCTCCCCTCATTCCCTTGAGGCCGGGCTTCTCACTGATTCTGAAGATCACATTTTTCTACATCAGCTGGACAGCAAGCTAGAGCAATTCTCTTGCCTCTTCCCTACCATTCTCATCCCAAGAAATAGGTTTACAAGCCCACACTTCCATTCCTAGCTTTATACAGGCTTCGAGATCTGGATCCAGATCCACATTCTTGTGTATCAAGGGATTTTACCCACAGAGCAATTTAGGTAGCTCCTATGCTTGTCTTTTTCTTTTTCTTTTTATAGTTGTAGGTATTTCATTGAAACTATATGGAAAAGCTAGCTGATCCCCCTTTTATATGTGGACGTAGAAAAGTATTTGAAGGAATCCACTTTCTCATTACATTCTGGTTAATATGTCCAATGTTTAGGCCTTTATCTAATGCATGTGTCCTAGGACAGTTATTGACCATATAAGTGATAAAATTTTCTCTGTAATTCCCTCTTTATAATTAATATACAATGTCCCATTTTTCTTAAATTCAATATAAACAAGACTATAAACTTCTTATTTACTTTTGAGAACAAGGGGGATGAGCAGTTTCATATAAGACTAAATTGAATCCATCTCTGTCTGTAGGTGTAAAATTGAACCCAATGTGAATGAGCAAAATGTGGCTATTAAAGTGTTCGGACCCATCTTCTCTGACAGAAGGTCTTCACTTTGGTAAGTCACCCCCATACCATCATTTGAATTCAGCTGGAATTACTTACAAGAAAGGCCAAATTACTGTGATCACAAGCTGCAAGTCAAAATACTATCAGTGCCATCCACTGAGCTGACTTGATGCATAAATCCTATCTCTGCCTAGAGAAGAGTCAGAGATTATTTCTCCCCTTGGATAAAGCATTACTTCATCCAAATGAATCAACCACAAGAGACATAAAACTCCTTCTATCTCCTTCATGCCTTTCCCTTCTTTATTGCCTACTTTATGATTGGGACTCTGAATTCTATTTTCCTTTTTGTTGTTTGGATATAAAAATATGCTCTGACAATGATCAGAAAATACAGGCAAGCTGCTATTCATGGCTTTATTCTGGAAACTGCATTTTAAAAGAAAAACTCAAATGAAAACAAGTAGATTCAATTTTCTGAATGAATGGTTTGTCCAGAAAGCCATATAATGAGTGATGCAGAATCACAGTCACCTGGAAGAAGGAGCCCTTAGGAATCACTCGCTTCTTGTTCCCTTTGGTACTCTTGACATAACACTCATTAGCAACAATGATTAAGGTTTGATTTTTCCTAAAAATGGCTTACAAAATCCCACCACAAAGCCAGCAACAAGCTGGTTCTCTGGAGCCCATTTAGGAAGGATAAGGTTATGCTGCTGATACCTTCATGGACCTGTTCTTGTCAACATCATAAGGAATGCCTAAGTGATACTCTGAAGTTGTCTCAGAAATTATTACGAAATGTCTCCCCCTAAGACTGAACCCCCAGTGAACGTGATTGTTGGGGGGAGGGCGGCAATGGGGGGAGGATGGGGAGGGGAACACCCATAAAGAAGGGGAGGGGGAGGGATGAGGGGGATGATTGCCCGGAAACCGGGAAAGGGAATAACACTCGAAATGTAAATAAGAAATACTCAAGTTAATAAAAAAAAATGTCTCCCCAAGAAGAAGGAAGAACAAATTGTGGATGCTTCATTCCTTCTTGAAAAGGAAAACAAAATACTCGCGGGAGGAAATACAGGGACAAGGAGTGGAGCAGGGACTGAGGAAAGGTCATTCAGAGACTGTGCCACTGGGGATCCATCCTAAATGCTGCCATCAAACCCAGTCACTACTGCTGATGCCATGAAGCACTTGCTGACAGGAGTCAGATATGAACGTCTCCTAAGGTGTTCTGCCAGAGCCCTACTGATACAGATGAGGATGGCTGCTAACCATTGGACTGAAAAAGATGACCTCAATGGAGGAGTTAGGGAAAAGACTGAAGGAGCTGAAGGGGTTTGCAAACCCAAAGGAAGAACAACAATATCAATCAACCAAAACACACCAGAGCTCCCAGGGACTAAAACAACAACCAACGAGTAGCACATGGAGGGACTCATAAATCTAGCTATATATGTGGCAGAGGGTGGCACTGTCTAGCATCAATGGGAAGAAAAGCCATTGGTCCTGTGAAGGCTTGTTTCCCCAGTGTAGGGTAATGGCAGGGAGTTGAGGTTGAAGTGGGTGGATAGGAATAAAAGTATCCTCAAAGAAGCAGGGGAAGGGGGGAAGAGGTATGAGAGAGAGGGGAAAGGGGATAACATTTGAAATGTAAATACATAAAATATCCAGGAAAACTAAAATTATTTTAAAAAAGAAAAGGAAAATGTCCCCAGAAACATATCTCAAAATTTCAAAGTTTGATAGGGGAGGTGCTGACTTGGTTTATTCATTTTTAAAGAGAGAAGGAAGCATGCACTTGCAGTATCCTTTAGCCTAGTTTAAGGAACGTGGCCTTAGGCTTGTTTGATCTTCTCAAAGCTCTTTCGTTTTTTTGGTTTGGTGTGGTATTTGGGTTGTTTGCCCAAGTCAGAATAAAAAGATTTATTTTCTTATCATCTCTAAATCATTGAAAAGATTTAAAAAGAAAAATCAAAATGTCAAAAAAACATGCCTAACATTTCCCAACATTAGTTGCAAATGGGAAGAGATTACTAGGAGGGTCTTGGGCCAAGCTGCTCTGTTATTGCAGTTAGTGGTAGGTCTGTTCCATTCAAAGCTCATGTTCTCCCTTTAACAGAATATGAGTGAAGTGAAGCCTGCCACAATTATAAATAACATTTGAATTGTAGCATTCTTGTGAATTAAGAACTAAAATTAGTTTTCTTTTGTAATAATTTTTACACTTTCTACTGTGAAAATAAATGATGTAAATGGGTGGAAGAAGAAGAACTACTACAAAAATAAATGAATGATGTAATAAATTAATCATTAAATAAATGCAAATATGCTTAATGTTGTAGAAAATAGATATGAAAATGGGAGACTAATAAATATTTCTTATGATAACCATCCATGAAGCACTACTTTGAGAGTTCTGCATATATATATATATATATATATGTATGTAATTGTTATAACATTAGTTATCAGTTTTATTAATTAAGGAAATAATTACTTCCTACTGACTGTGATAATAACTGGAGGTCGGTATCTACTTCTGTATTTGCATATTATCACCACTTTATTCCCTGTATTATCTATCTTTATTGTCTCTAATCAGAAAGTATCATGACTACCCAGGCAAATAATAGAAAAGCTGGCTTTATAGTACAGTTTTACCATCACAAGAATGTTCTATCTATCTCTGTGGAAATATCTATTGTGAGAACTAGAAAATCAAATGCATAAACATTGGAAATACAGCCTAGAGAGATTGCCCAGTGGTTAAGAGCTATTGTTGTTCATTAAGAGCATCCAGGTTTGGTTTCCAGCACCCATTTAATAGGTAAAAACCACCTCCATCTGTTACTCCTGTACCAGAAGACCCAATGACCTTTTCTGGTCTCTGTGAGCAGTAAATGCAGATGGTGCCCAAAACACTCAAACAAAAAAAAAATAAATCAAACCTTTAAATAGTGTAGTATATTTTATTCTTAATATAAGTTATTATATAGGTTGATACTTTACCTCATATATATGAATCTCAAGTCAATTCTATTTATTGGTCAACATTTTTCTTTCTGGTCCAGTCAAATACTTAAAGATATGTATGATTAAAAATGTTCCCCATATTTATTGTAATTTGTGCCTTCTGTTCTTGAAGCCACATGTTAGAAGCCAGTGTTTTCCATTTACTCACACCACAAAATCTGAATTAACTTGTAGAATTTAAAATCTCCAATGTATTCCCCAAGCCTCCTTTTCAACTTACTTTCTATCACACTCAAGTTACACAGGCTGTATTTATACACACATTACAATGAATGCAAAATTTTCATGATATTTTACAGCTTTTAACTAAATTCTAATCCCCTTAGATGTTTAATCCCATGAGGTGAATTTAATTTTCTTTCAGTTTTGAAAACATTTACTTACAATTCTTTCCATACTTCTCTTTGAGATTTTAATTGTATTATTTTCCCTTCCTTTTCCTCCTTTCAACCCCTCTCATATACCCCTTCTAACATAATTCTAAATTCACAGCCTCTTTATTAATTACTGTTACATATATATATATATACATATATATATATATGCGTACATATTTCTAAATGTAAATTTCTTAGTGTGTATAACGTTACTTCTATTTATGTTCTCAGGACTGACTATCTGGAATTAGTGTTGGGTATTCTATCCTAGGGAAGAAGATTTCTCCTCCTCTCAGTACTGCTTAGTTATTTGTATAGGATTGAGTTAGTCTTCCTTGGGAACCTTGCATGGTACTTTCTGTTTCCTGAAAGCTAGTTCTTAGGGAAGAGGCATTGAGGTCAGTTCCATCTCTGGGATCTCTGAGCCCTGTCTGGTATCTTCAAGTTCACTATGGAACAATAGTAACTTACCTTTCACCTCTTGAGGACAACGAAGGGCAATAGCCTGCAATATCTTGAGATCTCTTGGGTAATACTAAACAATTCAAAAAATGATTTTTCATGCCTAATGTTGAGGGTTTTCTGAAATGGTATTCATCCCTTGAAGGGAAAATTGTCGGCAGCCCATTGAAGACATTTTTACTTAAACTTTACTTAAACTATACATATACACACAGAATTGTGTGAATCATATACATTTCTTAGATAGTTAATAGTGTATTTATGACTTTTCAAATATCATTACTATTATTTTTCTTTCCTCTCTCCTCTCTCCTTCTGTATTTTTTCTTCCTTTCCACAGTTATAGCCCCCTCTTCCCATTTTTCTGTTAAAGTTGTATACCCACATTAATAAAATGATTCACATATAATGAATAAAGGAACTCCAGAGTAAATGATGCTTAATAAAGAGTTCTGTGTTGCAGTGTTTTCACATTCAATTATCATTATCAGCACTGACTCCTGTTTATGTTGCTTTTTATTTTCCCAGACCAAGAGACACAGTACTTTTAAGTAGTTTTTCATGGCTTATATATGTTCATTTGTTCATTTTAACAATAATATATTCTTCTGTTAATCAGTTCATCAATTGTCAAGACTTCTGTAATTTTGTATATAAGTGAATAGAAAATTAATGTGTCATTTGTAAGTCTTATATTGCTTATAAGAATTTTTTACAACAAAACTTAATTAACCAAAATTAGTATCAAATTCACATGCATGGGTATGGTCCCACTGAATTTCAGAAAGTTTGAGTCAGTGCTTTCCAGTGGAAGCTTTGGTAGCAACAGGAATGTCAGTTGCAGTGAGTGAATAGGTACAATGCTGTCATTGTTTCTGAGAAGTCACTGATTTCTGTGTATATGCGTGCAGGTCTATGTATACATCCACATGAGCATGTACATCTTCTTATGTATGTATAAATGAATGAAGGCCAGAGGTTGACATCAGGCATCTTCTTGGATCAGTCTCTTCTTTATTTACTGAGGCAGAGTCTTTTACTGAATCTGGAGATTGTCAATTCAGCTACTATAGCTAGCCAGTTTGTTCCAAGAATCCCTTTTCTTTGCTTACACAATGCTGGGATTGGATTTCCCACTAACCTAGTTTTGTGTGGATTTAGGGGATCTGAATTCAGTCTTCATTCTTACTCAGTAATCACTCTTCCCAGCTCCTCAGGTAAATGCTAGTCATAATTGATTTAAATTCAAATGACTACTTAGGGCAAGTGGATTCCACATTAAGTCTAGATTATGACATGTCCAGAGGAGATCCCAATGAGAAGTTTGAACTGAGAGAGGACAGCAAACAATGTATTGATTATAAGCATGTCTCCTTGTCTCTCTTGTCCACAGACTTTATCTTTTATGATCTAACAGACCAGAAAAGCTGCCTGCCATTTAATATTCTCCCCCCCAATACTTATTCTATCATTGCTGCATGCTAACTGAAGGTAGCTACTGATATACACATAAAAGAATGTACCTGTGGAAAAAATATCATTAGTTTAGAGTGAATGACTTACACAATGTCCACATCAGTCTGATACAGCAATGAGAAGATACCAGTAGCACATAAAGAGAACACTTGGATCAGAAGTGATTTCAGGCATAGCATAGCCAGTGGCCATACTTATATCCGGGTACACTCCTATGGCAAATTAAAATAATTTTTCTGAATGTGCTCTATACCCTGGTTTTTCTGTTTTGTAGCTATACATGTAGCTGTGAATAACTGAGTGCATATTATGGAATGTATCAATCTTGTTATTGACAATGAATTTCAATATCAGGAATAAATTATACCTTTGTGTATTCTATAATGCTGTTTTATTAAGAGCAAGTATCTTAGGACAATGTAAATGTCAATTACTCATTATATTAGTATTCCCACCTCTTCAGTGGTACAATAAGAATGCCATCAGCTGCCATTTGCTGGTACGCATCATAATGAGAACCTGTTACGTTAATGATGAGACAGGTGTTCATAAATTAAAGGACTCCTGAGGAGACGTCTCACTTAGCCATTAATAACATGTCTGAGACACTTTCCATTTATGGATTCTATAAGACATATTTGTACTAGCATCTCCATCATTAATGAAAAGAAAAAAACAAAACTATTAGTTAAACTATTGTGAAGTTTTGTTAAAATTTTTTAAAAGAAATACAACTGGGTCAGGATAGTTGGATGAATTCATAGGTATTTCACAACTTCGATTACAAAATGAGAGTAAGTGCAATTTTGATGTACAAATGGATATTTTATTTTTTCTAGCTGTTATGAGTATAATTAAAATTAAATTTTGTGGGCTCCTATTCCCTGAAGGATACCGTCCAGATGGAATATAGAGAAATAAAATAATTACTGAAAAAAGATAGCCCAGGCGGAGTGGCATAAGCAGCAGGGAGCCATTACCTGTCCATTCCTGAGACTGGAAATCAGAGATTGTGATTTCAGTGGGATTGGTTTTCACTGATGTTCCCTTCATGGCCTCCTCATGCCCATCTCACATGCTCTCATCCCTTTGGATCTTTGTGCTCGCCACATGATCCCCATGGATCTTTGCTCATGAGAACAGCTTTCATAATGACTTCGGGCACAACCTAATGGCCCTAATTACTCCTGAAGCAATCCAGCCTCTGAAGACAGTTACATTCTTAAGTTTTGGAGTTAGGATATCAACATGTGACTTATAAAAGATTTGATGTTGTCCATGAGAGTTACTACATATTTAACTTACACCTTTGTTAAGGAAAGTAAGTGTGCAAACACAATGTAATGATCATAAGATATCCTCAGATAACAAAATATACTTTTAATTTAAAAGATAGCTCAGAGTTAAGAGGACTTATGCTTTTACAGAGGAATTGAGTCCTTTTCTCAGCATCTGCCTGGGGGAGTTCACAACTCCTTGTCATTCCAGTTTCAGGGGATCTGATTCCGATTTTTGGCCTCTGCAGGTACTGTATGAATATGATACACATACAAAAACACAATCACATAAATACAGAATATAAGAATAATTTTAATAAAAATATATGGTTCATTCTATACACATTCTGAAAATGCTGTTTTTCAGAAACAAAACTTCTACCCTTTCAAAAGTAACTGTGTGTTGTAATAAGTAGGAAATCAATAAAATTCATGACTCAAGGCCATATAATTTATAAGACTTAAAAATATATTTAGATTTGAGCATTATTTAAGCAAGGTATGCCCTGTTTTATGTAATTGGAAATATGAAAATGGAAAAGGGTTACAAAAGAAAAGAGAGGGGAAAGAAAGTAAAATAGCAAATAAGAAAGTTATAAAGATGAGATACCAAGCATTGGGAGAACACTGGCTTTTTTGAGACGACGCTGACAAACATTACAAACATTACTCCTTAGGCAGCACGGGAGTATACAATGATGAAATGAGTACATGCTAAAGCTGCCATTTCATCACCGCATTTTCAGTACAAAAGGAAAATTATTATTCCATTATACACTGCGTGATTCTTCATGCACAGTAACAGGAGATAGCATCTAGAAATATAAAAAAACAGAGTGCTATATTTTTCCTTCCCTCAGAAGGATCAACAGAAAATGTAGCTGACTGAAAAAGAGCTCATTCTTACCAATGGTAACCCATCTTGAGAACAGCCACAGATTGCCACATGCACCTGACCTGTAATTCCACCAGATTCTCTGTGTTCAAGTTAAAGAAATTAAAGGCGCCATCTCCACAGGTAAATGGCGTGATTTGTCATTAAAATACTAAAAGAAAATGGACGTGGTTTCTACCTCAGTTACTTTTCTATTTCTACAATAAAACACCAAGACCAATGTAACTCATAAAATAAAACATTTAATTTGGGGCTCATGGCTTCAGCGGATAGACTCCATGATTCTCACAGAGGGGAGCTTGGCAGAAGGAGGGAGACATAGAGCTGGAGCAGTAGCTGAGAGCTTATACCTTGACTCTCAAGCCTGAAGCAGAGAAAGCTAACTGGACATGACATGGACCTTTAAACCCTCAAAGCCCACATATAGTGACACACACACCTCCTCCAAAAATATCCTCCCCTCCTAATGCTTCCCAAACAGTTACAACGACTGCAGAGTCTGAGGGCCATTCTCATTCCAACCATCACATTGCTTCTCGCTTGATTGAGAGATGGGCTAGCCTATCTTAGGTTGAAACTATGAGCAGACAAAATGGAATAATAACTGGCAGAGCCAAAAATCCCACTCTGAAAACACTTATAAGTAAAATACATCCAAAAATTAAAATGGGGAGGGGTCTGGTGAGCCAATGAGAATCCATGTAAACAACCTATCAGATGAAAAGGAGAAAAGTTATGATCACAAATATTTTGAGCAGTAGAGGGGATGTATAGGCAGCCAGTGACCACAAACCTTTCAAAGAAATTTAGGTTAAAATAACAGGGAAGTGATGATCATTGGCCTTTTAATTGAGTAAAATATTAGCTAAAGGTAGAGAATAATAGAGTAAAACTACGTTGAACTAATCTTTGAATGTAAGAGGCTAAAATACTACCAGAAATGGGTTGTTTCTTATTTTAGCCTAGAGAAACAACTTATGATGACACATTTCATTTCCTAAATAAGAAAACATACTTTGGAGTTCATTAAACTGTACAGCATTACACGATTTAGAGCTAAGGGCCAACCAGGACACATGTCTCACAGAGAGTAATTTCATTCCTACTACAGTATTACATGGTGGCTCCTTAGTGCAGGAGAATTATTAGAGATGCTTGATTTAGAGATTACAAGATGAAAAACAAAACAAAATAAAAGACCAGGTAAAGTGGTGTGTCTTTAATTCCCACACTCAGGAAGCAGAGGCAGAAATATCTTTTAAGTTGAAAGCAAGCGTGATTTTCAGTGTGAGTTCTAGGACAGCCACGGCTACACAGAAAAATCCTGTCTTGGAAAACAATAGCAAAAGAAGAAAAAGGAAAAGAAAAATATGGACATGATGAAAGCATTAAATCAGAAAACTTGGAACTGAATTATTATTAATCAGTAAGAGTTGTATAGTACAATTTTTTAAAAGGAATATCTGTATTTGTTTTGTTGGTGGTGGTGGTTTTTTTTTTTTTTTTTTTGTAGCATCAATAGATGGAAGGAAAGACACCGCTTGACCATCTATGTTGGTATTGGTGTTCACATTTGTAATCACTGCATAAATGCTGAATGATTCGTTCAATCTGGGCTGGCTCTATTTATGCCTTGAATCCACATGCCTAAATTTTTCAGTAGCTGTCCTATCCCACAAAAACTGCTGTCCCTTTCCATTGTACCATGCATCATAAAAACAAGGACTCAAAGTGACAGTATCTGTGAAATCAGTTTGAGCCAAATGCAGTTTAAATTTAAATTGCAAGCCCCGTGACAGCAAGCCTAGCCATTCTCACAGTGCCCTAAGCAAGGATTTGAATTGTTCATCGGAGGCCAGACAGAGGTGAAACCTCAACAAGCAGAAAACTGCTAAAAGCTGCATTAAATGAGTCTCAGGAATACTAGGAGCCTGTCCCCACAAGTGTCTGCCGCCTGCTCCTAGGTCCAAATGAGAGCGTCTCACTCCACACTGCATCACCAGCTGGTCTTCATTATTGTATCTGGATTTTCTTTCAAATATCAGAGTAATTTCAGACTGACACAGCCAAGAGATTCTGCATAGCCTCAGACACACATCCCTGCAATCTACTGTTCTCATGTCTCCAATATCATTTAGCAATGCTTGAAAACCTATGGTTTTTGTTTAATCCCAAAATTCTGTTTTAATTTTTAAACTTTAAAATGCGGCACAGAATGCTAAATGCTGAGCTACCTTGAAAAAGCAAATCAACATGTTGCTCATGCAAGGAAATTTGTTATGTCTCCTATTACTTCAGAGCAAGAATCTTAATCACTGTATCACATATGCTTCATGAAAAAATGACTGATAAGAAAAACCTGACATTAAATCAAACATATATTTCAAAGAGCCTTGACAAAGAACATATTGGTAGCCTTAATTTAGCCTTATGATCTCTTAATAAACAAAAGTATGCGTACAAAGAGCTAGAGTCTTATATTTATGTGATTTCAAACAATAAACTCCATTTATGTACTCTTCTTTAGGTGAAAGTGAGTTCTTAATGATATTTGAATTTAATTTTTAAATATCACATCATCAAAATATATCCAACTGCTCACAGGTGAAACTGAACACTTTAGTGTAACTAATTTGTATTCCTGAGAGGTAGGTATGTAGTTCTCTCAGTGGTGACTTATCCTTTCTGTGGATAGATACAGATTTGAGTAAGTTATTCACCTACATGTGTGTATTTGCTGTAATACTTCATGAGTGTCACAGGGCACGCAAAGGAGCGTTATATAACTTCCTAGTTTGATAAGCACCAATCACTTCATTTCTTATAGATTAGAAGCACATGTCAAATACTTGGAATTTTCTTTATATTTATCATATGTACTATATAAGAAATCTTCCCACTTCTGAAATGTTGACAAATCTTTTCACTGTGCCTAGTAATTTTCTCATATGAATTGATTTTGCTGAGTATATTGAATGCAGCACACACACTATCATAGGTACTGTATCTAAGGAGACTGAGGTTTCAGTAGCCTTGCTGACATTATACGAAAAATATTCCTTGCTCATATGGAAGTTCTAGGTGTTATTGCTTCTTCCACAGTAAGGATTCTATGTCTTCTCTGAAAAAATCAATGAAAATTTTGATATCAGGTTTTCTGTAGGATTGAGCAATTTGATTGCCACCTTAGGAATACGATATTATGACTCATAGAAAGAGTAAGTTGGGCTGGTAAGATGAATTGAGTTATTTCAGTTCATGACACTCACAGATCAAGATAGCTGTGACCCATTTTCTTTGAAAATCTACTAACGGATGGTGGGACAAATATGTAAGCTCTTGGGAAGAGTATGGAAAAATGTACATCTGACTCTTTGGCCTGTAATCTGAAATCCATTGAAAGTTAACTAGATTCCATTCCAAATCAGATGGAAACTGCATTCGATGATTTTTTAAATAGCAAAAAAGTGACTATATGGGAATGTGCATATATTCTATGAGATAAGCATCAAGACAAAATAACACTGTGAGGAAACTATGGCAGCAGAAACTGTGATGACTCCTCACAGTGATGCTCCTTAAGGAATTTTCTAAAGTATGTTTAGAATTTTTGATTCAAAGTCATTTTTTCCTACATTTTTTTTTAGAAATTTCCAGGTTAACACTAGTAAAAAAAAAAAAAAAACTTGTATTCAACATCAGTCTTATAGCAACAGTGGACATTTTTCAGATTTCTTTTCTCTTTCACAGTATTTAAGTAGACATCAAAATGGAAATAGCCTATCTCAATCAAATATAGGCTTAACTAAATCAATATGTAAATTTACAGGGCAATGATGCATGCCAAGACTACTCAGACATTTATAACCCATAGAGAAAGAGGCGTACTCATTGACATTACAGTCTTAAAGAAGGTCACTAAATAACATGACAATATTCGTTATCATCAAGAAAGGAATGGAGTCAGTACAACCCTAATAGAAATTAACATAACTGTAAAAGTCAAAATTGAAAGACTAAAGGACTTTAGAGTGTGTTATATGGAAAAGAATAAAGGTGAATTTACATGACATTTTGTTTCCAGAGTAGGAATGAAGCTCTACCAAAGCACAATGCCTGTGTATTAGCACCTGCTCTTTAGCTGTTCAGGCTGCGTTATTTAATATTCACAGGAAGGCATTTGACAGCAGAAATGCATATTCTGTGCATCTAAACTTGCAGTTATAATAGCTGACAAGGCAGTGTGCGTCTTCTAATAGTTTCATTTTTTACATAAACTTATGTCTTTTTTTTTAGTAGAAGTCATCACTAGTATAGCTATAAGCTTATTATAGAAATCTCATTCCTCACACAAAGGAACAAAGAGCATTTACTAGAGTGCAGCATATATTTTCCAGTACACACGATTTCTCTGGTTCCTTAAGAAAATCTCTTTATCCTTAGCACTTGAAACTATCTAAGTGCTACATTTCAAACCCTTGAATGTTAACACATAGTTATATAGGATTACAAACTAGCTTGTGTTGGCACATTTACCATTGTTGTTATCATCATTTATTAGCAAAATGGGCTAAGAGCCAGAATAATGGAGGAAGGGAGAAAGAAAAAACAGGTACCAGCTACCAGCTACCAGCTTCTATTCTTAGCTTTTCTACAACATCGTCCTTTACGACGTCTTTCTCTTATCTCTTCCACACCATCTAAATTACAACTCCACAAAAGAGGTCTCATTCTGTAAGTTATCAACAATTTTTGCTGTAAGTTATCAGCAATTTTGACTCACATAAATAGTTTTGGCTTTCCCAAAACTGAAGGCAGAGGGCAGTTTAACAATGATTAGACAAAACAAAGCTTTAAGGATTTGAGAGTCAAAGAAGAAAAAAGCGTCCAAAATGCAAAGTCAATCTAGCAGTGAAAAAAAGCATCATCAAAAACCACACTATACCCTTCAGTGTGTGGGCATCTGTACAATTAATTTTCTCTGGCCAATGTATCACTTAGCTATGTATAATTTTTGGAGGCTGCTTTATGATACACACATTTCCATATGAAAACAACAGTAAGAGATGGATTATCTCATTGCTAAATACAGTCATTATATTCACACAAATGTAAGGTTCATGAAGAACTTGTCATTTATTTTCCAAATTGTCGATATGAAACAAGAACAAGTAAGGGAGCTTGTCAATACTGAAACTTAGCATTTCAAAAGGATTCTTTCTCACAAGTAAGAACCAGTCAACTGAGAACTGCAATTCAATAAGGGTCAAGGGGAATTGCAACAACTGCATATATTCAGTTAATAAAATATTTTAATTTGCTTTTAGTTCATTTCAGATATCCCACAGAGAAGACTTGACCTTAGCACAAGGTTTCTGTTGAAGAAATTTTCTATCAAATCTGTGATTATATTCTTGCCAATCTCAGGGGCAGGAAAAGAAATTCAACTAGTTCTGTTAAGAGCATTATCATCTAAAGTCCAAATAGTTCTTAAATTCCAATATAAAATCAAGCCCTAAAAGTCTTAGTTTAGATATATTAGAATGGTCATGTAAAGAATAGTGTTTTTCAACAAGAAAATACATTAAATCACGGAACTCTTGTTTTACTGCTTGAATATAAATTGTAAGAGTGGGGTCCATCTACTTTCAAATTACTGTAGTGCACCAAGAGTCCTACATGATCAGCTGAGTTCATATCCTAACAAATACATTCATTGATATATCATATTCTTAGATTCCAGGAATCCACAAGGTTCAGGAAAAAGATAGTGATTTGCACCAAGCATCCCATAGACTTCATAGAATGAATCAATTTCACCAGCAAGTTCACCAGAAATTTAAAGAACTCATTCAGTTTGCCAAACAAGTTTTTCCAGACAACTGTAGCTTATTCTAGCCTTTTCCTTAACTCAGCTCCCTGAGAGTTCCTGCCTCACAACTGCCTCTTGTTTGGAGCAGTAAGAAACGCTGGGTATGCTAAGAGGATGGAGGAGAGATGGTAATGCATGAAAATGAAAATGTGTGGCAGAACAAGAGGGACAAAGGAAGGAGGGAGGGGGAAGGAAGGAAAAGAGAAAGGAAAGAAAGTGAGAAAGGAAGAGAGAGGAGAGAAAGCACACAGAGAAAGAAAGAAATGGGGACAGAACTTTTCAAATCCACCTCATTGATTCTCATCATCAGAAACACTTTAAAACTTTTAAAATAGTTCTGGGGCATTAAAGTACTCACAAGTAATGGTATAAAAACTCACGCTTACAAAATCTGTTTGTCCAAGCTCATGATTATGTCCAGATGAATATATGCCTATGTATAAAAACACGTTTTCACTAATGTTGCCAATACGTTGCAGAAATAACCATTGTTATACAGTAGTCTTGTGAGGAATATTGAACTTCTGAGCTCAGATATCTGTCTTTTTCTATTTATAGAAATATAAGTTTTAAGATGAGATAAAAATTAAAAACGTTGACGATTTTGAAAATTTGTCTTTCCTTTTTTGGAGGGTGGAGTAGTGATGGGACATAACATAGTCCATATGTGGATACCAAAGAACAAACTAGCAGGGGTTGGTTCTCTCCATTCAGATATGCGTTCTAAGGGTCAAACTTGGGTTAACAGGCTTAGCAGCCATCTTACCCATCAGTGGCATTTTAGTACTATCAAACTCCATTGTCTTCTTCCAAATAGTATAGTTATTATCATATAGATAGAATTTTATCCTTTTAAGTCCTGTGTTCTTTCTGGTACATTGTTTTCAGTACCTCTATATGAAAAGGAGACAAGTATTGAATCTTGAAGATTAAATCAACACTAAGCCAAATGTTTTGCAATAGAAAGGCAATTAGGAAGAGACTTCAGATATACTGGGTATTAAGCTATTGTAAGGAGGAGCTGAAAGAGAATGAAAATATCTGCAGCCCAACCACATTTCTGACAGCAAACTGAGGAACCTTGAGCTCCCTTTTACAGAGTGCATAAGATACCCCAATACCTTCATCTCTGTGAGGCAAAACAATTGAGTAATTTGAAACTTTTCACAACTAATAGCACTTCCAAGAATTAACATTTCCCTAAACATCTGTAAATACCATATGCCTTTTCATCGACTTACCACTCCTTGGGAGCTGGAGATCAGTTGAAAACACATACAGTAAAGTAAATGGGAGACCAATCCCATCCTTCAGTTGTCAATGGAGATTAGGTAGAATTTAGGATTATAGATCTTATTTAATAATTGTAATGACAAAGGAGGCACTCACTTCTATCAGACTTGTTCCAAAGACCCCAGCAAATGTTTCAATGACATTATAAGTTTATTCTAATATCCAAACTATCTAGTTGTTGTTGTTGATAATAATAATAATAATAATAATAATAATAAGTAAACCACATGTAATGAGAACCATTAGCACTCTAAGCTAAGTAAAACATGCCAAAATTGTATCAAATATGTTAGAGTCCCCAGGCACTAGTTTTAAGGCAGCTGAAAAAAGTATTTAGGAAAATACTATGAAAAAAATTGAATAGATAAAATATTCTGCAAAGCAGTGAAAATAGTGTAAATGAAATAAAATATAATAACAAAAGAAAATGTTCAATACATGAACTAACAGTAGTGTAGAAGGAAAGACTAGGTAATCTTAACTGTTGGGAAAGAATGTATACATCCTGAAGGGCAGGAAGACCAAGCAGAACACAATATCTCACAATTGTGCCATCATTATTCAGAGTAGGTGAATATGGACATAGGTAAAAACACTCAAAGATATTACAGGGAAAAAAACCTGAATGACAAGAGAAAGCAAAGTAAACAACAAATATCATCATGAGACTTAAAAAACTCCAAGTATAAATGCAAAGAAATTTATAACAATAGCATATTGCTCAAAATTCTAAAAACTGAAGACAATGAAGAAAAGTCTTGATAACTACTAGAAGAAAACAGCATATTATTTACAGTAGATATGCACACACATATGGGTGCACACATCACACACACTTAGGCATGCTTACACACCACACACACACACACACACACACACACACACACACACACACACACACACTTCATATGATACCAGAGCTCTCAACAGAAATCATTAAGGTCAGAAAAGAATACAATATAGTAGGTTAATAGTTTAACGAAGGTGCAATGAAAATACTATTTAAGAATGATCAGGAAATTCTAACATTTTTGCCTAAAACTAGTAAAACCCCTCTGATAAATTATTATGATGATGTTTAAAATCATCACAGTAACTACATAAAAGAAATCATAAAGTCTGAGAGAGAGAGAGAGAGAGAGAGAGAGAGAGAGAGAGAGAGAGAGAGACTCAGACTCACAAGTAATTTAATTACATAGAGTAAACATTTCTTCTTGGTTGACACAATTAAACTCAACTCAGTTTGAGAATCCAGAGTTAGACACTTTTACACTAAATGAACAAAGTAAAAATGAATAAAGGAACATAGTTTTTATAATTCTTTATCTGAAAAATCATGTCAAAAACAAACTATACAGAAAAATATAGTTATAGTTACATATACAGATGCCTAAATAGAATGCATATATCTTATACATCCTATACCTAACTTTTGAAAAGCTGTACAAATAAATATGTAAAAATAAATAAAAATTTCAGGAGATTCTCACCTGTGCTGCAGCTGGAATGATTATCTTCATACAGCATGGTGGAGATCATTCTGATGCAATAGAGCATAAGAAACTCAAGAGGTACTCAGGTGACCAGGACCTATTTGAATGGGGGAAGGTTGTTATGGTTATATAACATATTCAGAAAATAAATTTGTACTTCTGTCTCTTTTATTACATGTGAAGACACAGAATTCACCCCCTTTAGAAGAGATAGCAACAAATATCTCCTGTAATCAGAAAGTGAGTCACCCAAAACCAAATCTACCAAAACCTTAATCTTAAATTATCTGAACTGACCTTAATTAATCACTATCTATTGCTTATACATTATTTAATCTAAATGAATTCACTTTATTTTGTTTATTATAAGTAGTAGTACTAACCAAGACATGTCTAGATCTATTCTCTATCCTGGGGTAGCTTCAAACTTGAAATTCTCTTGTCTTAGCCGACTGAGTGCTAAAACTACAAATATATATCACCATATTTTGCTTATACAGTACTTTCATGTAAACATTGGTACTGACTAATTTGGTACCCAGAAACAGTATCATTCATAAAATAATCATACACGTGGTACTTGAGTCTATACAAGGTACTGGAGAGAGGAACCAAATTTTAGAAAGAATGAACTAACCTGTGAATTATACACTTTGTATTTGTCCTTTCTCCCCTTGCTTTTCATAAAAATGCTCTTCATAGCAGTGAACTTTAGTAACCATACAACAGAATTTATACCAGGCAGTTTTGAAACTTCCTTTGTCTAAGCAATTAATCTAATTCTTCACCTTAGCCTCAGGGAGACTCTTCTGACAATGGTAGAAAAAACAAAAAAACAGCCACACTCTTCATCAAAATATCACAAAAAAACAGTCTTTAGGCTACATACTAACATTCTTCTCCATTGGAACCTATTAGGCTAGCAGACTTTTACAGTTCAAATCACCTTCAACACCACCATCTTCCATCTTCCTACTAGGATGGTCCATTAAACCCCAGTTAAAACATTCCTTGGCTTTCCAAATCCACATTCTTCCAAACAGAAACATGGTCAGTCCTATCACAGCAATATCCCACTTCTGGTACCACCTTTTATCTTAGTTAGAGTTTACATTGCTGTGAAGAGACGCCAAGACCAGGGCAACTCTTATGAAGGACAACATTTAATTTGTGATGGCTTACTGATTCAGAGGTTTAGTTAATCATCAAGTCACAACCATGGTAGCACCCAGGCAGGCATGGCATAAGAGGAGCTGAGAGTTCTCTATCTTGTTCCGACGACAAACAAAAGACTGTCCCACATGGCTGGGAGGAGGGTCTCAAGCCCACCCCCACAGAGACATACTTTCTCCAACAAGGCCATAATTCTTAATAGAATAGTGCCACTTCCTGTGTCAAGCATATTCAAATCATCACACCAGAGGAACAGATGAGCCACCCCCTGCCCATAGAATTCTACTACTCCCTCAAAGTGAATCAATCCACTACAACCTCTTTCCTCCTCACTCCATGACCCCATTTGTCTGGCTTGTCCCCCAACTGGAATGAACAAAATAGAAGGCCATGCCAGTGAAAGGAACAAGTAGGTAAACTCAGGCGATACTCACTTCTTAGCCGGAGGCCACACCAGCCACCAAAACTCCTGAGAGATTGCCCACCACAGACCTCTTCTATTCTCTCAGTTTCTCCTGCCAAGCTATGCCCTGTTCCCATTCCCCACCTCATCACTGTGTCCCAGGCCTCAACTCCGACAGAGACACACTGTTTCACCAAAGGCCAAGCCAGCTTCCAGAGGACTACCCACCCCCAACTCAAGTAGAGAGAGACTGCCTGCTGGAGAAGAGGCCATGCTGACCACCACACGCTCCAGGCCACGCACCACAGAAAGCTAAACAGAAAATAGAAACCAAGGAGAAACACAATAGTTCAACAAAGATAAACTCAGAAATCGGCACTTAGCCTTACACTCATCTAAAACCCAGATACCCATACACCAGTCTAAGAACATAATTTACAGTATTGAGGGTAGTATGTCTCCACTACAGTCTACCTATCCTATGACAGCAAGCTCTGAATGTTATAACACAGCAGAAGCACAAGTAAAAGACCTTAAAATTGACCTTATAAAGATGATTGAGGTCTTTAAAAAGGAAATTAATAAATACCTTAAAGAAACAAGGAAGAGACAAACAAAAATTTAGGAAATAAATAAATTCCTTGAAGAAAATCAAGAAAAGAGTTGAAGGAAACAGATAATAATACAAGTCATAAAAATGAAAATGAGGAAAGAAAAAACACAAACTACAGGAATTCTGGAAATGGAAAACCTAAGTAAGCAAACAGGAACTACAGAAACAGAATACAAGAGATGAAAGAGAAGAATTTCAGGCATTGAAGATATGATAAATAGTTACATCAGTCAAAGAAAATGGTAAATCTAAAAAGCTTCTGACACAAAACATGTGGGAAATCTGTGGCACAATAAAAAGGCCAAACATAAGAGAAATAGGAAGAGAAGAAAAAGATTCCCAACTCAAAAGTCCAGAAAATATATTCAGCATTACCATACAATAAAAACCTATCCTAAAGAAAGAGTGCCCTATAAAGGTGCAAGAAGCTTATGGAATACCAAATAAAGTAGCATAAAAAAAAAAGTTGCTCTACCATACAGTAATCAAAATACTTAATATACAGAACAAAGAAAGAATGTTAAGAACTGCAAAGGAAAAAGAACAAGTAACATAGAAAGGGAGACTTATTAGAATTAAATCTGACTTCACAATAAAGACTCAAAAACCAGAAGGGACTGGATAGACGTGCTGCAGACACTAAAAGACCACAAATGCCAATCCAGACTACTACACTTAGCAAAACTTTAAGTCCCCCACAGATGGAGAAAACAAGCTATTTCATGATAAAGTCAAATTCAAACAATATCCATCTATAAATTAAGATGATTTTAGAAAAAAAATCAAACAAACCCTCTAACTCCTGGAGGTAAATTACACCCATGAAAACAGAGGAACTAAATAATCTTCTGCCAGGAAAACCAAGCAACAGCAGCAGCAGCAGCAGCAGCAGCAACAACAACAACAACAACAACAACAACAACAGCAACAACAGCAACAACAGCAACAACAACAACAACACAGCAACAATAAAAATCAGCAATTATTGGTCATTGATATTTTTCAATATCAGTGAACTGAATTCCATTTTGAAAATCAATATGGCAGTTCTTCAGAAAATTGGGATTTAATCCATCTTAATAACAAGTTATACCCCTCCTGGACATAAACACAGAAGAAGCTCCAACATGCTACAAGTACACTTGCTCAGATATATTCATAGAAGCTATATTCATAATAACCAGAAACTGGAAACAAACTACATGTTTCTTAACAGGAGAATGCATAAGGAAAATGTGGTTCATTCATACAATGGAGTCTAATTCATCTGTTAAAATTACATCATCAAATTTGCAGTCCAATGGGTAGAACTACAAAAACTACAAAAAAAATTCATGCTGAGTGAGGTAACCCAGACCCAAAGAAGCAAGCATTTATGGATTCATTTATAAGTGGATATTAGCCGTTAAATAAAACATAAAACATTCTATAATCTACAGACCTAAAAACGTTAAGGTACAAGGATGGTTCAGTGATGAACACCTAAGTCTTGCTGGGAAGGGGAAGTAAAATAGGTTCTGCAAATAAACTGGAGACAAGTAGGGATGGAAGCAAGAGGGACCAGGCTGGCAGAGGTGTTGGAAGAAGAACCTATGGGAAGAGGTGATTGGAATGGAGAGGTCAACTTGGGGAAGTGGAAACCTAGTACAATAAAAACTCCCTGGAGTCTTTGAGGGTGACCCTAGTGAAGACTCCTAGTAATGGGGAAAATGAATCCTGAATAGCTAGCTGCCTTCTGTAACCAGGCAGAGTTTCCAATGACGGGAATAGTACACCAACCCAACCATCAAACCATTTAATTATGTTTTGTCCTCTTTGCATGATATGCTGGGGCAATATTAGTGTAGAACTTGTGGGAGTGTCCAATGAATGACTGGTCAAATTTAAGGTCGATGCCATGCCTGACTGTATGGAGAAGCAGGAACCAGAGGCTGGATAACTCAGAGACCTAGGATAGAAACAATCACAGCAGAAAAAAGTCAATGAAATGATTCCTAAAGATATTTAATTGTAATTGTATATTGGAGGCTAGACTAGTCACTATCATTGGGGTTTAATCCAGCAGCTGATAGGAACAGATCAGAGATTCACAGCACAACATCAGGTGGAGCTGCAGGGATGCCACAGAAGGATTATAAGACTCAGTGGGTTGAAGGACACAACAAGATCATGGCCTACAGAATCAACTAAGCAGGATCCACTGGGGCTCATGGAGAGTGAAGTGGCAATGATGAAGCCTGGGTGGATCTAACCTAGGTCCTCCCTCTGCATACTTGTGTTACTTGTTGTTATTGTGGGACTTCTAACAGTTAGAGTAGGAGTTTCTCTGAGCTGCCTGGTCCAGCCATGATCTGTGACATTCTACCTGGTTCAGTTAAATCCCTGGAAGGCCATCTCATCTCTGAAGGGAAATGGAGGAGTGGATCTGGAGGAAGGGGTGGGTGAAGTGGGAATTTCTGGTTCCATTGGAGACTCAGTTGAGTCATGTGACGATTTTCTGAAAATTGTCTTATAGAGGATGTTTTGCTGAAGCAGACACCTGAGTGGACAGTTTGCTGAGAGTATACATGTGATGTTTTCATGGAAGCTGCTTGGTGAAGTGATATGTGATGTTTTGTTGGTGTGGATGCTAGAGAGGGCACATGATGTTTGGAAAAAGTATAAGTATAACCCAACAGAGAGCAGACAATGCACTTTCATTGGTTTTGCCTTGCAACTCTTTGATGGTCTTCATTGGGCTTCACTGATAGTGGTCTTCTCTGATAATACTCTTACATTGTTTCACCCTGCTGGTTTCATTGATCTTTGCTTGCTTGACTTTGTAAAGAAAAATGCATCAAAGAACTTATGTGGTATTCCAGCTGCTTCCTGTCACTTCTGCAGACTTGTACCAGTTGGTGGAGACGCAAAATTTCTTCTGGAATTCATGTTTGGTGTTTTTCTAGTGGACTGGACTGTTGACAATAAAGATTGAAATTGCCACAAAAAATATTTCTAAACAGGTCCACAACCTTCATTTCCTATTAACCTTGCTTTTCCTCTACCTCTAGTGGATGGTGGGCTAGAAGACAGGTTAAAGTGTTAAGGAACCATAATTAAAATAGGTTTTGACAAACCTACAGAGAGGTGGGTGGGAACTGGGAATAGTTAAACCAGGAGGGGAAACTATGGTCAGGATGTGATTTATAAAAGAATAAAAGGAAAAGAATTTCAAGTATGATTCTGCTGAGAAATCCTGTTAACAAGGGAAAAGGAGAGAGGACTGAGGAAAGGTTTAAGTCTTCTTAGAGATTCCTGAAATAGGCAAGTGTATAATGTCAGAAAGACAGGCTCTACCCAATGTAGTCTCAGACACAAATGAGGAATACAACACTGGAAACTGAAGGATCTGCACGTAAGTAGGAAGCGGCTGAACCCAGTGATTACTGAGCAGAAGGTCGGGCTGTTAAGGTTAGAGCAATGAGGGTTATGCTTCTCTGTGAATTTTGGGTGAACTCAGATTATAAAGCTTATCTCTCAAGCCTTGGATCCTAAATTTAATGCAGAGTCACCTCTTTCCATTATTATCTGGCATAAAATCTGAAGCTGCATTTTAATCTGGCAATAACAAATATGCTTTTCAGCAAAAAATGAAAACATGACTGTATTCATATGCAAATATGTAAAAACAATTAATGACAGCAGATTTCATAAGTTTGAAAGAGGGCAAGGTGTACACATGGGAAGATTTGAAGGGAGGAAAGAGAAGAGGAAAATGGTTAACATCAAAAATTCTTTTTAAAAATTGTTATTTGCAAATTTCCTGACTGTGTAGAAGTTTCTAGAAATCTACAAAATAAGTTCCTAAAACTATTTCTGTATCATATAAGACATGTTTTTTAAAAGTAAATTATTTCTACTAACAATTACATCATCAATGTTGAACTTAAAATGCAAGCCAGGCATAATTCCTCAAAAAGAAATGAAAGACTTAAGTGTGTATCTAGATAAAGTTTCACAGAACATATTTGCTGAAAACTAAAAGTACTTCGGAAGTAAAGCTCGGCAAAATTGATGATCCATTTTGTTCCAGGCTGCAAAGATTCTATGTAGTTATGTCAATTTTTCCTGAATTGCTTTACAGGTTCTATGTATTCCCCATCAATATCTGAGCAAAGATATTTGTTAATATGGAAAGGATTACTCTAAATTCCATGTGCAAAGCAGCAAAGCTAATTCAATTGTCAATATGAGAGCTAAAGTGGAAGGAATTAGTGCACTCAATTTAAGACCTGCTACTTAATGATAACAATGGAGCTATCCGACATTGGCAGATATTGCCTAGTGATTCATTCTCACAGCAGAACAGGAACTCAGAGCGCAGCAGCTCAGCTGACATGACAGAGATGGGAGTAAAATTCAATCAAGGACAAACACCAGAAGTATATCAGTAGGCTTCCCAATGAAAAAGGGGGAAACAATTACATTATCAAATGCCTACAAAATTACCTCAAAATGAATTATTGAATTAAATATAAACCACAAAATAATTGTAGAAGGTTTAGGCTAAAAATAGAGGAAAACACTTTGAACTAGGAAGACATGTCAATGAAAACTTACCATACAGGAATTTAATAAATTAATTTTATTCTGTAAAAGACTCATAAAAGTAATGAAATGATAGCTACTCAGAGGATTAAAGGCAGAGGACAGGGATTTCATGTTCTTTGACATTTAGCCAGGGACAGGACAGAGTCACAAGGAAGACAGCACCATGGTGAGGACACCACTTGTTATTAGGTTGTCACTTAGTGCACTGAAGGGAAATGTGGACCTGTTTGAAGAAGTTTCTCCCTTAGAATATTTTGACATGAAAGGATAAACATATGCTTCAAAATTAGCACATAATTACGGAAGTCAAAACAGTCCCACAAAATCAAAGGGCTAAGATATAATACAGTTGTTCTTTCATGTTGGGGGAAAGGGTTTTGTGGCACTTTGTCATTTTCTCATTGCTCGGTTCACCAGACACATAACAATTAGTTATTGAATAGCACATATAATATTTTTATAGAATGTGTTTGGGGTGATTACAATCTAAAGTCCAATGAAAACAGATTCCTCATATTTAGTGCTTTGATCACAAAATTCATTCTTTCTTCGTCTAACTCCTCCAGTATGCCCTGCTATTGTCTAGATAATTCCTATCTCTGTCAAAATCAGTTATAATGTGCATATGCTTTTGTAAAAGACAAATACACACAATATTTAATGACAAGAAGCTTTTCTTCCTTGTCCTCTAAGCTTCATTAATCAATTTTCTAATCTAGTACTGAAAAAATAACATCAACTTATTTTTTTTACCTACAACCAAAAATTTAAACCTTTTAACTTCTGAAACTTTTGCATTTTATTTTTCAGATTATAATTTTATCAGAATATTTCTCTCTTCCCTTTCATCGCTCCAACCCTGTTGCATACCCCCTCCTCCCTCTTCTTCAAATTCATGGCCACTTTCTTCACTAAATCAAACATTGATAATTAAACTCTGTGGGGAAGAAAAGAAATGTTATAAGATTTGGATTAAGGATCATATTTAAGAGTAGAAAAAGTGTCATTTTTTAATAATATCCATACTTCTGTCATTTACACGATTTAACTTTAGAGATGTTCTTGTGTCATGATTTTTTATGAGACACTAAGCATCATGGTTCGTTTTCAGAGTAAGGAATTTTAGATATACTTAAAACTCTAAAACTCTAAAAAAGAATTGCAGATGAATAGGAAGTCTGGGCCTGTGTCTTCCTCAGGAGATGGGGCTTACTTTTACAGATTCCCTTTTAAAAGTTTATCTTAGAACCCATGCTTATTGAATTGTTGACTACGAGGTGGAAATCAAGGGCTAAAATGAGGAAATTAAACTGAAAGGTTAGTGTGAATAGCTAACTGCGGGGCTGAGAGAAAGTATGAAAAGCAGAAAATTAAGCTGGAGGTTTAGGACAATTATGTTTAGCAAGGGAAAAGGCAGGGACTTTCACAATGGCTGGCAAGTACACTTAAACATCTGCCAAAGCTGGCACAAAGTAGAACTAACAAGTAAAAAAAAAATGATTTTAGGCAATAAAGAAAACTGAGGGACAGAATTAGACTAAAGGACCAGGAAGACTGTGGCTTCTCTAAATATCCAGCAACAGTGAAAAAGGGTAATTTCATTACTTTAGCATAAAAAGGTGTTGGGGTTGAAGAGAGATGGCTCCGCACTTAAGTCTTTGCGCCTCTTGCAAAAGATACATGTTTTGTCATGAAAACCAATGACCAGCAACTCATAACACAAGCTCCCATCAATCCTGTACCCTCTTCTAGTTCCAACATGAAACTACACACCTGTGTAGATGATCCCCACACAGGCAAACACATATACACATAATTATAATAATACACTATATATAGATGAAGAAATCTGTTCCTGGCAGTCAGACATCACATCTTGTTTAGGCTAATCTCAATTCCTCAGACACAGAGAGAAAATGGCCCGGCTTCCTATATTTGGAGTCGCTTGGATTGGAAATTAAGAGTAGGAACCTATCCTGTGTTTTCATGTGTCTTCACACACTGTCTCACACGCTGAGAAAACGGAGCGACAAACAAAGAATTCCTTTCACATTTGCTTTCTTTGTCCTTTATATTCGCACCCAGAAGTAGCAAGCTAAATGAGTGATGATAGCTGAGATTTGCTCATGTAAATAATAATTGCCAAATCCCTAAAACATTCTTTCTGATATAATCATTTTATGTGTGAGGGAAAAAAATAAAATTAGTAAATTTAAAGCAACTTGTGAGGGAAAGTAAAGCATATACTACACTTATTTGTCATGAGTCAGTGGCAGGGTCAGTAATATCAGAATGAGTTTCTTCCTCTTTCTTTAATTTTTTGCTAATAATTGCCTCTCTCTTTCCCTTTCTATTCCCCTCTTCCTTCTCTCTCAGTGAAGCCCACCCTTGTTTCAGAATACTTCACTATACCAGTGCTTCTTTGCTTCTATTTAAATGTATTTTGTTACACTGTATGTTTATATCCATAGGTATCGGTGTATATCCCTCCGTCCATGCAGCTGCATCCTGGAGATCAAAAGACAATTTGAAAAGTTGAGTCTCTCCTTTCACAATGTGGATCCTGGGGCCAGAACTCAGGTTGTCAGACTTAGCAGCAAGCACCATTATCCACTGAGTCATTTCATCAAACATCTCTCTTTACTGTCTCTTGTTCACGTTTATGTTTGAAGAAACAGACATTTCAATATCTAATAAGAATTCATTTATTTTGGAAGCAATATTTCTCATACCTACATTTTAATTTATCATATTTAATATTGCTAAAATAATATTGATCATGTACCAAATACTTAAATAAAGACTGATAGAAGCAAAGTCTAGGAATCCTGAGTCCTTGATTGTGGGCTGTAGTTGTAAAAATATAAAAAATAAGAAATTATGGTTGTCTTTTTATCTCCACTAGGTCTGGCACCAGGGTGCCCCAAGATATCTGCTAGATATCTTACCATAAGCACACACCTCAACTCCATGGCAGCCCAGACCACCTACCTCACACTCCCTTACACTGAAATCGCTACATGAAAGAACACATAACACAATAACCTTAGATCCAATTGGTGAGATATAATTGCCCACCTAAACATACAAATCCCAGTACCATCCATCCCTTAAGAACATTAATAACAACCTGTAAATACCCAGAGTGGAATCTTAACGTCACCTGCCTTGGCTTCTCTCCCTCTCCCTGTCCCAGTCTCCTCCTCTTCCTTCAAATTTCTCTCCTGCCCACCCTTCCTTCTCATCCAATGACAGGCCTCCTTTTTATTCTGTACCTCCCCTCACCTGTATTTTAAATTCAATTCTGGTGTAGTCACCTGAGTTCCGAGTAAGTGATTAGGTAGCTGTCCTTGAAACAGTGGAATTAGCATCAAAATACAGACAACTCCAGGGCAAACCACAACAGAGGGTGATTCAGTACTTAAGAACAATAGCTAACAAGTGTATGATAGTGGCAAAATTCCAGTGATAAGCATGTATATATTGCATTCATTCCTTTAATCAGTGCTAAGAGAAATTATGTGAAAGCTATTAATAATCATACATTTTAAATGAGAAATTCAAGGAAAAAAAGTATGCAAGAAACATACAAATCAAAAACTTTGCAAAATGCAGCACATTTCTCTGTTTTCAGAAACCAGCACATATACCCCATACCACTGTGTGGAGGATCCACACAGAAGCTGACTGCCAGTACCTTTTCTTCATTCTTTTTTTTTTCTCTTGAGATATTAGAGTCATTTAGTAGAAGCTTCTCTACCCATACAGCATACATACCACAGGATTATTGATGATCTAATGGAGTTCTGGTGCCATTTAAAAAAAAACTAACTTACTTAAGGGAAAGAAGATAACATAATAGTATACAAATTTATCAAGAGGTGAAAGTGATAGTGGGATTTATAATGTATTTAGTAAATTGAACCTAGTGAGAGATATAAATAAAGTAATTGGGGGGGCTCTAAAAATAGATTCTGAAATATTAGATGGTAGGTGAATAGAAGAAAAATTTGTGCAGGGTTTGGGAAGAAGGTAGGGAGGAAGGAAGGAAGAGAGGGAAGGAAAGGGAAGGAGGGAGAGAGAGGGAGGAAGAGAGAAAGAGCAGGGGTGTTAGAGAGTTCAAGAGCCTGATATAGAACTTTCTTACAGTCTTCAAATGACAAACTCAAGGCCCCAAAGCAGTCTGCAGATAAATGTTAATGCTGTAATACACACAAGAGAGAGAGAGAGAGAGAGAGAGAGAGAGAGAGAGAGAGAGAGAGAGAGAGAGAACTGAATAACTGAGCAATTTGGGGAGCACTGTGTTCCTTATCCCTGCCCCCAAGCACTCATTGCTCTCACCTGCTAACTTCCTGGCACCAGGTTGGAGCACTTCTCCTTGGTTCATCATATTCTCCATCTTATTTGCATTTCCACCTTACAGCCAATCAAGGTCCAGCTGAACCTAACTGGCAGGAGGCAGACTGCATAAAGACTCAGTGTGTGTGTTCATAGTGGGTGGGGGAAAGGCACTGCTTTCCACTGGGTCTGTAAGCTTTCAGGAGCCTCAAGCTTCTAGTTGTAGCATTCTTGCAAAGCTTCCTATCTTATATCATAATCGGCTCAAATTACTTCATCAGGTTAAAACAAAAATGACAATACAATACCTTCCATTTTTAACACTACAAGAAGATATGATGAGCATATGACTGGTCCACACACACAATGTTTTAAGACACCTTAGTAACAAAAAACAAATGATGATTATATTCTTGCAATTAACTCAAGAGAAAAATAATAACTAGGCAGAAAATGTTGTTTTAAAAGCACAATTCTGTTGATTAGTGTTTTGTAATTTGACATTATAGTTGTTATGTTAACAAGTATGTTTTCATAATGTTCTTGTTATTTGTGTTTATCATGCGCAAATCGTTTTATAAAATGAAATATAATGAATGCAAAATATGAAGGTTATAACTAAATGAATTAATAAAATAAGCATACAGAGTTTCACGCTTAAAAATCCACAATAATATTTTGCCAGATGGAATTTACTAAATTTATAAATGTAATTTTTACATTTCAAAATCTATTAAGGTATTTCACTATAAATGATGTTTTATTCAATTAAAGAGTTAAGAAAAGTCAATGCTACTTAGTATTAGAAGAAGATTGTCTTAGTTCATCAGAGAATACAGAGCCAGACAAAACACCAAAGGGATACACATACATAGTTGGCCACCTCAGTTTTCACTATGGGAGAACATCCTGCCAATAGTTTCCTGGGAAGTAGAATCCTGAGTTTGAGGTCAGCATGGACTACATGAGACCTGAATCAAAAGGAAGGAGTTTTGCAAGAGAAGGGACCTATGAGTTGGCTCAACAAATAATAAAAGTTCCTGCTGCCAAGGCAGGAATTCAATCCCCAGGACCAACCACATGGTCTCCTGAAAGTTCTCCTCTGATCACTACACATGTGCCATGACTCAAACCACTCACCCACACATACAGCCACACAAACGCTGGCACATGCAAAGTAAATACGCCTCATTTGAAAACTTTAAAAATAAAATAAAATAAAATGTTTCCCCGGTATGGAGTAGACAGAGATCTTGCTATTAAAAACTCAACAACAATTTCTAAGAAAACTATGGAAGTATTTTAAAAGTTATATGAATAATATAATAGTCTTATCTAGGGTCACTAAAAAATAAAAAAAAGTTACAATTTTATCACTTAAATCAGTGAGAAATTGTAAGTTAAATATGTGTCATCTAGAGTAATATTTTAAGACTCTGAAAAATAAGAAAAAATAGTATATAAATGGAATTGAGAAAAAGAAACAAATATTAAAATTTGGATTAACATTACTGTTTTTGCAAAATTTAATAATTTAACACTTCTAAATTATCAATTTCTTTAAAGTAATGATAAAAGTCATACAAATTATAAAGCATTACACCCTCCTATTTGCAATAATGTCAAACATTTTCTCATGCATGCGTACACACACACACACACACACACACACACATACACACACACACACACACACATCTTTCCATCCGTCTGCTATAATATGACCTGTGTAGCATCCAAGCCTATATCCATTAAGAAATCACTTGGGCCAGTCTCCTAGGAAACAAAGAGTTCTGGCTCCCCTGACCTTGTGGCTAATAATACATGCCCATTTTTGTCCCCTTTTCTCAACACCAAATTTACTTTCTGAAAAAAGCAGGTACCATGAGTCAGAACTATAATGCTACCCGTTCATGTGCCATACTGTGATTGCCTTTCATTGGGAAATAAATTCACTTGCCACACATGAAAGCTTTGAACAAGGCTTTAACTTCCAAGCTCAGGATTAAATGTTAGCATACTAGCAATGGATGCTTCAGTCCTCATATTAGGGTCTGATCCATGATATAGAAAACGCTTTGAACAATATTTCCATTTTTACCATTATTATATAAAGTCATAGAGATCATAAAATAGACAAGGCTAAAATATTTTTTAATTAAATGAATGTAATTTAACTCATCAGGATAATTATCCAGGAAAAGCTAGAAGTGATATATTAGCCACACTTCTTTAACTTCCCACAGCAGGAAATTTTGATCCATATGCTTGTAAAATTTCAAAGAATATTCCATTTTTCAAGCTGATCAGGTAAAAATTTATTACACAGATTCTATTTTTGATGTTTTATTTTTGTCATATGATAGTATAAACTGTCACTCTAATGTCCTAAACTTATAATTACACACACACACACACACACACACACACATTCATTCATTCATTCATTCATTCATTCATTCATTCATTCATTACTTTTGTTCTATGTCTCCCCAGAAGCCTCCATCCATGAAGGAATCACAGTGGGACAGTCTGCTGGGAAACAAATATTTCTGGTTCCCTGTAAGGTTATTGAAACACTTGTGACCCTTAAATTACTAACATGTTTTAAATAATTGATCAGGCTGCTTTTATGTATGAAAGAATGTTTGTATTCAGAATGATGACATAGAAAGACATCACTTTAGTTTTCTCACTTATTTGCATGATAGATATTATAGAAAAAACTTACATCTTCCATTAGAAATGAAAAGCTGTCAATTCAAATAAAAGCAATAAAAAGGAACACATTCCCTCTCATTGTGACACTTTTCACAGAGTAGAAGTGAATGCTGTACATATGGAGACTTGCTGTTTTGAAAACCTATCTATAACATTGCATAGGAACATTGTGTGACAAAAAAATTCAGTTGTGCTTTAGACATGTTGTCTCAGTGGGTATTTTAATGCATGTATGCTCTGAAGATCTTGACATTTGTCTCCTTAGAAGACTATGGTTTTCTTCACTGTTATTTATAATACTGAAGACGACACACTGTACAACTTGCAAACATTTTGTGTCATTGAGATAAAGTACAGGAGAAGCCAGTCAGTAAGGTAACAGGGTCACAATGCAATTTAGGGTTACAGAGAATCAATGTTATGGCAACAGTAGGGTCAAGATAGTGGATTTACAGGAATCAGAGACTAGAGACAAGGCATGAAGAACTCAAACATTGTGGTATAATGGAGCTATGAATGAGAGAACTGTAGTACAGGCACAGAGAGAGACAAGAGAGTGGTTCGCAGTATGAGGGATTACCATCCAGTGGAACATGCTTATGAGAATAACTGTATATAACGCTGTATGTTTCATGCTTTTCTTCTTTTTTGGACTCTCCTCCATCTACACCTAAGTAAATATTTTAAACTGTGTAAAAGGATCCATATGAAGTAAATAATACCATCATTGGTATATACAGAATTCTAGAGAAATAAATAATTTGCAGTGAAAGAGAAGGCATGGAAAGAATACTTCAGGCTTAGAGACATTAGTATTCCATTTATACAGGAATTATTTGTGTATTACTCTTATAATTTTCTTTTGAATATATCAGTAAAATTAGTCACTAATTTAACCATTAAATCAGAATATGTACATTTTATTCCTAATGTATATTATGTACATTATACATTATATACATGTATCCAATATACATAAGGAATAAACAGAAAAGAAAGAATAATGAATATAAAGAAGAATCTTAGTCTCTATACCTAATTTCACTGCCGACATCCTTACCTAATCAATCATTCAATGAAAGGTCATTTGCTAACAATGCACCAAGGACCACACAGCTAATTGTTCCTTGTTGGGAGAAGACAGACTATTACAATTCTTCACAGCAAGAGATTCGTATCAGTCTACATTTTGGAGAGCTGTATAGAAAAATACAATTTTACCTTTGTACTAAAAGATGAAAAGACAGTTTATGGCAGGGAGGGTTTAAAAGAAAGCAATTAGCAAAGAGGTAATTGATGATGAGGCTTACTCAGATTGGTTACTTGTAATGTTGGCTTGAACCAGAACTCCTCATGGAATAGAACAAAACTTACAGAAAGACCTTAACGTGTTTTTAGAGCTATTGAAAGCAGACTTGGTCAAGATGGATCACGATACCCAACTTTTAATGTGGGTTCTGGGGATCAACCACACGCCCTGTGTTTTTACAGCAAGTAGGGAAACTTTACTATGTAAACTCTCTCCTTAGCCCCTTACTGAAGTTAACATTCTGTTAGTATGTTTCTTCATTTTCCCATTGGACAAAATTCAGGACAGTTTTCTCTACATGAGAAGCCCATACCAACTCCCAGCAAATCTTAACCAAAGCAACGGAATTAATTTAAAACAGAAACCGAGATCAAGAATTAATGTGCAGGATGGATAATTTGTCCACAAATTGAAACATATGGAAGTTGGCTTCAGGTTCAATTTCCAGCTTAATATTTTGTCAGAACCTGCCAACACTGGAAATGCCTATCCTCTCTTGGCTGTCTATAATTCATTTGCTTTAATTAGGACCATATGATAATTCTATATACTTGGGATCCGATGACAACATTAAGTAACCAAGAGGTAGATTCTGGTTAAATATTGTCTCTAGCAAATTTTCCCAATCAAATGTAATGTGTCATCAAAAGTATGTCTTCTGTTTGTACAATTGAGAATTTCAAACCTTCAAACACTGGCCAAATGGCAGTAAATTAAGACTGGATAAGATGCATCACTGTAAAAAGGAAGAATGATATAGTCTTCTCATTCTAGAAAAGTCTGAAAATAAAACATATGAAACATCATTACCCTCAGTGAAAATTCTTCCAAATAATGGCAAAATCTCACAACCAGAATAATGTCATGGACATAAGACCGAAGATACACACCTGTAGTCACTTGATCTTTGACAAAAGAGCTAAAACCATCCAATGGAAGTAAGATAGCATTTTTAACAAATGTTGCTGGTTCAACTGGAGGTCCACATGTAGAAGAGTGCAAATCGATCCATTCCTATCACCAACACAAAGCTTAAGTCCAAGTGGATCAAGGACCTCCACATCAAACCAGATACATTCAAACTAAGAAAAGAAAAAGTGAGGAAGAGTCTTAAACACATAGGCACTGGGGAAAATTTCCTGAACAAAACACCAATGGTTTATGCTCTAAGATCAAGAATCAACAAATGGGACCTCATAAAAGTCTAAAGCTTCTGTAAGGCAAAAGACACTGTCATTAGGACAAAACGGCAACCAACAGATTGGGTAAAGATCTTTACCAATCCTACATCTGATAGAGGGCTAATATCCAAAATGTACAAAGAACTCAAGAATTTAGACTCCAAAGAGTCTAATAACCCTATTAAAAATGAGGTACAGAACTAAACAAAACATTCTCAGCTAAGGATTATCAAATGGCCAAAAAGCACCTAAAGAAATATTTGACATCATTAGTCATCAGGGAAATGCAAACCAAAACAACCCTGAGATTTCACCTCACACCAGTCAGAATGGCTAAGATAAAAAACTCAGGTGACAGCAGATGCTGGCAAGGATGTGGAGAAAGAGGAACACTCTTCCATTGTCGGTGGGATTGCAAACTGGTACAACCACTCTGGAAATCAGTCTGGATGTTCCTCAGAAAATTGGACATTCCACTACCTGAGGACCTAGCTATACCTCTCCTGGGCATGTACCCAAAAGATGCTCCAACACACAACATGCCTACTATGTTCATAACAGCCTTATTTATAATAGCCAGGAGTTGGAAAGAACCCAGATGCCCTTCAAGAGAGGAATGGATTCAAATAATGTGGTATATCTATGTAATGGAGTACTACTCAGCTATCAAAAACAATGACTTCATGAAATTCATAGGCAAACGGAATGAACTAGAAAATATCATCCTCAGTGAGATAACTCAATCACAGAAAAACACACTTGATATGCACTCACTGATAAGTTTATATTTGCCAAAAAGCTCGAATTACCCAAGATGCAATTCACAGACCACAGGAAGCTCAAGAAGGATGAGCAAAATGCAGATGTTCCCACTCCTTCTTAAAAGGGGAAAAATATTCATAGGAGGGAATATGGAAGCAAAGTTTAGAGCAGTGACTCAAGGAATGGCCATTCAGGGCCTGCCCCACATGTAGCCTATATATATACAGCCACCAAAACTAGAAAAGATTAATGAAGCTAAAAACTGCATGCTAAAAGGGACAGGATATAGATCTCTCCTGAGAGACACATCCAGTGCATGTCCAATACAGAGGTCAACGCTAGCAGCAAATCACTGAACTGAGAACAGACCCCCTTGAGGGGAATTAGAGGAAGGATTGAAAGAGTTAAAGGAGCTTGCAACCCCATAAGAACAACAATGCCAACCTTCCAGGGACTAAACTACTACTGAATGACTGACCCAGGGCTCCAACTGCATATGTAGCAGAGAATAGCCTTGAGGGAGCAGCAGTGGAAGGGGAAGCCCTTGGTCCTTCCAAGATTGGACCCCAGTGCAGGGTAATGTGGTGGGGTAGTAAGGGGGATGTATAGGGGGGAATTCCCATATGGGGAGGAGGGGAGGTGATTGGGGCTTATGGACAGGGAAGGGGAATAACATTTGAAATGTAAGTAAAGAAATATATCTAATAAATTTTTTTAAAAAAAAAGACTGAAGATATTTCAGTCACGACAGAATCCCTCAGAGTTCTCCATGGAGTTCTCTTGTCTCCACCACCTACTTGACTCTGACATCTCTGACATGTTCTCCATCTCTAGAATTTCAACATTTCAAGAATGTTATGTAATATGCACACGGGCATGTGGCTCAGTTGGTAGAGTTCTGGCATAAGAAGTATGAACCCCCAGGGCTGATCCTCAGAACAATAGATAGCACTGTCCTTCATTCCAGAATTTAAAGGGTAGAGGCAGAGGGAACAAAATTTAAGGTTATCCTTGACTATCAAGTAAGTTTGAGACCAGCCTGGGTTACATAAGTCACTCTCTCAAAACAGGTTTTTAAAAAAGGCAATGAGATAGACCTTTTTTGAACCAACATAATGTACTAGAAGTTTATCCAAGATATTTACATCCTTCAACTGTATTTGCATTTAAGAATTGTTCAGTTTCCCTGATGAAAAATACTGATTAGTGCTCTCTTGTCTCTCTCTCTCTCTCTCTCTCTCTCTCTCTCTCTCTCTCTCTCTCTCTCTCTCTCTCTCTCTCTCTCTCCTGCTTTGCTATCCAAGTAGCTGATAAGCATTGACTTCATAAATGAGTTGAACACAGTTCATGATTCTTCAGCTTTCTCTAAGAAGTTTTTATAAAACTGGTGTTATTCCTTAAACTGTGGCAATACATCCAAGTAAGCCTATGCAGATATTTAGTAGATTGTTTTTTAAGTTGCAAATCTAGTTTATTAAACAGTTTAAAGTGACTGTATATTATATAAATATACTTATCATGTTGCTGTGCATCTGCAGTCTATGGGTATATGCAGATCCCTTCACTGATTTTGTGGCTCAATGCCAAGACTGGCCTGATGGAATAACCATAATCCTTTTGTGTCTCCGTCATCCATGCTTGTTTTACAGTCTCTCATCACCTGTCCAGCCTTTTGCACAGATCCTACAGAACTATACTCAGTTTTCATGTCTGTCCAGAAAATACTTGACCCAGTGATCCTCTGTTCCCCTCTTCTATATTTGGATTGTAACTGTCTGAAATATTTCCTCTAAATACACCCGGAGCCACATAAAAAATGTTGCAAATATTCTTCAAAAATCAAACATGGTGTTAGACTCTCAAGATGAAAAGGATACCCTATTGCAGTGACCCAGATTTTTTGGTGGATATTTCCCTTTTACCTGCTTTATATCCTAAATCACTTTGTTTCATAATTTCTTTTCAGTTTATAAACTTTGTTTCAGTTCCCTATTACTGTATGTGTACTTGCAACAAAATAAACTTGCCAATATTTGACTTTCCTTTTGTTGCTCCATGATGGTTAACCTTGATTGTTGAGTATACATTCTGCAGATGTTTATTAAGTTAATTAAGCAAGTTAATTAAGGTAACAATACACAACCTTGTGGGCAGTGCCATCCCAGGAGCTAGGATTCTGGACTGAACAGAAAGGAGATGAGCTCTGTAAGTACAGTGAGAACTGCTGCCTCCTACTCTGCTGCCCAGCTGTACCAATCTTAAAGGGTTGTACCTTCAAACTGTGAACCAAAATAAAGCTTTTCTTATTAATGCTTTTTCCCCCATACACATGTTTTCTTACAAGAAAAGTAACTGTTGCCTAACAGTAGGTTTTCTCCTAGTGGATTAATTCATGACAATAAGTGTCTCTATCTGAAAGAGAATAGATCAGCAGTTCTTTAAACATCACTGCCTGCTTCTTCCTGGCATTGGCAGTTTTAAATGATAAGTTAACCGCCATATTTATTGTTTTGTTCTGTAAGAAAGCTGTTGTCTTTGTCTGATTACTGTTCAGAGTATTTCATTCTCAGACATTTGATTATGCTTGTTTCAGCATGGATTTATTTGGTCTTATTTTGTTTGAAATTTTCTCAGGCTACATTTTTGTTCCCTTTCAAAGCTGAGACACTCTCAGCTATTTAGGTTTTCTTCTCATCTCTGTTCACATTGTCTTCCACTTTCAAGCCTTCATTGAATAAATGTCAGTCCTCTGCTATAGTTTATCAGTCCCTGAATCTGTGTCTCCTACACACCATATACACCGTGCACACCGAGTCATTTATATTGTTTCATTGTGGAATTTAACATCTCTTTTCTCTAGCTTCTGAATCCCTCATTGTGGGGGTGTACTAAGCTTGTTCATTGATCATTTTATTTTTTCAGCTCTTATCCTTTTCCCCATTATGCCTTCATTTACATTTTCTATTTCCTTGCTCAGGATTATTACTATTATAATTCTTTTCATACTTGTAAATTGTTTTATTTATACATTTTTATCATAGCCATCTTAAAATTCTTGTTCTTCGTAGCTGAGTATATTCTATTGCATAAATGAACCACATTTTCTGTGTTCAATCTTTTGTAGTAGGACATCTGGGTTGTTTTCAGCTTTTGGCTATCTCGAATAAGTATTGCTAGGTCTTCAGGTAGATCTATATCCAATTTTTTGAGAAACCTCCAAATTGATTTGGAGGTTTACAATCTCACCAGCAATGGTGGAGTGTTCCTCTTTCTTTACATCCTCAACAACAAGAGTTGTCACCAGAGATTTTGATCTTTACCATTCTGATTGGTATAAGGAGGAATCTCAGTGTCATTTTGATTTGCATTTCTCTGGTCACTAAAGACTTTGAACATTTCTTTTGATGCTTCAAAGCCATTTGAGATTCTTCTGTTGTAAATTCTTGGTTTAGTTCTATACCCCATCTTTTTGACTGGGTAGTTTGGTTTTCTAATGATTAGCTTCTTGATTTATTTATACATTTTGGATATTAGCCTGCTATGGGATGTGGTGTTAGTGAAGTTTTTTTCCAGCCCGTAGGTTGCCAATTTGTCTTATAGAAAACGTCATTCTGAGTGAGCTAACTCAGACCTAAAAGGACATGCATGGCATTTACTAACTAGTAAGTTGATATAAGCAAAAGAAATTAAAAGTATAGAATACCCAAGATGCAATCCACAGAACTCAAAAAAGTTAACAAGCAGAAGGGCCAAAGTGAGGACACTTCAGTTGCACTTGGGAGGGAGAATAAAGCAACAACAAGTGGGGAGTGAGGACGTGATCTGGGAGGGAAAGGGGATGGGTTAGGGGGTGGTGATGATCTGGTACTAGGTGGGGGAAAAGGACTGAATCACTGAGGGCCAGCAGGAAGAATGGAAATAGGCAACCTCAAGAGGTAGGAGGTTGGGAGCACCTTCCAGATGTACCAGAGACCTGGGAGGTGAGAGAATCTAAGGACACAAAGGGAGGGATCCTAGATGAAGTGCCCTACGGTGGGGAGAAGGACCTTGCACCTCCAGCAAAAAACAGGGCATCATGTGAGGACTACGGTTGTTATCCCAGAGTCAAAACTTTGACCCACAATTGTTCCTGTCTGAAAGAACTGCAGGGATGGAAATGGAGAAGATTCTGAGGAAAAGAAGGTTCAGTAACAGGCCCAAAGTGGGATCCAGCCCAACAGAAGGCCTCAAGGCCTGACACTATTACTGAGGTTATGGAGTGCTCACAAAAAGGGACCTATCGTGACTTCTCTCTGAAAAACCTATCAAACGGCAGGAAGAGTCAGATGCATATATGTGTACACAACTGAAAAACAAAAGATACTTAGCCTTCTGGTTGAATTAGGGAAAAGCCAGAAGAAACTGAGGAGGAGGGCAACCCTGTAGGAAGACCAGCAATCTCAACTAACCTGGATGCCGAGATCACTCAGACACTAGATCACCAACCAGGAGCATACACCAGCTGATATGAGGCCCCCAACACATATCCAGTAGAGGACTACCTGGTATAGGTTCAGTCACAGAAGATGCACTTAATCCTTATGAGACTGGAGGACCAGGGAGTTTAGAAGTCTGGTGGTATGGGTTGGGTAGGAACACTCTGGTGGAAACAGAGTCAAGGAGGAGGCATTGGATTTGGAATAGCTGGAGAATGGACTGGGAAGGGAGTAAAAAAAGAAAAATATAATAACAAAAAATCTTGTTAAATTTTCTAACATTCTTCTTGCCTTGGTTTTAACAATTACTAATAATTTGCCTCATTCAGTATTAAATTTTTACATTCCACATATAGCTTTTAATTGAATCCTGAGTATATTTATATTATGCTGTCAAAAGCTGGATCTTATCTAAACTTTCCCTAGTTGGATTTCCATGATAATTCAAGCACAAGAAGAGAAACATGGAACCATTATTCCCAGGTAGAAGCTCCTTTCCTCAGTATTAGGATAAACATGGGTGGAAAGAGAATTTGATAAAGAAATAATGTTACTATCACAAGTGTTTCCAAACTAAAAAGTCATTAAATAAACTTTCACATTGGTGGAATATATGGAGAAGAAAATAAAACTCTAATCTGTAGCTGTTTACCTATTATATTGTTATAGTCATTACATATTCTATTATAAGACATATACTGTGAATGTGTATGTTATTTACAATATATATTACAAAGTCAACTTAGTGAAGCCCCAAGAAGTCAGTCTTTCTTGTGTTAAAAACCTGACATGGTTAAATTGCTCTACTTGATTTGACTATGATTAGACTCTATCCAGGCAGAGTATAGGTAACTTCTTTTAAAGTTCAGTTTTACTTTCAATAAACACATATTTTTAAATATTTTAACTGTCAGCATTTCCTTTAGGTTCTGCCTAACAACTACCTAGCAACAGCCACCAGCCAGGTATGAGCCTATAAAAAGCACTGTTCAGCCCCTTTCTCCCTCCCTTAACCCTTACCCTGCCCCTTAACCTACCCCTCCTTCCCCACTACTCTCTCTCTCCTTTCTTCCTGTCTGTCTCTGTCTGTCTCTCAGTCTGTGTCTCTCTCATTTCCTGTGTGTCTCCTGCCAGCCTCTTTTCCTTCTTTCCCTCTTCCCCTCTCCTCTCTCTATGCTTCTCTGTCCTTTTCCCTTCTCTGTTGCTACCCTCTTCCTCCTGGTCCCAAATAAACTTCCTTTTATATTATGCCTGTCACATGTCTTAACTGTTCAAAGGGATACCTTGCTTAGGACCCACCAAGACAAGCCCTCATGTAGCCTTTTTATAAAATACAATGTTAATTGTTTCTTGTCTGGTATTAAAGCCAAGTTGGTGTCATGTAATTTGAGCCAGCTCACTTTTATACGTATTTTTCTTATGAATTTTGTTTATTAAATTAGAAGTGACAAATTATCTGTAGCATTTTTCCTGTAACATATTTTCTGTCTAGCCATTTCTCATCATAGGTCTTGTGCTCAGTGTGCTGTCTCATCCCTCCCAGGGCTTCTTAGTTTATTAATGTGATATCACTCACAACATGGTTATATAAAGCTCTGCTACTCTGAACATGTGCCTAAACCCTAAGTTTAGCTTTGTCCTAGAAGTTAGATTTCCTCCCTTCAAATCAAGTTGCCTGAAACCTACTTATGAATCACAAAGAATGCAGATTAGAATCAGGTCCCCATGGACCAATTTCCCATCACTGAGATCTTTACAGCTTCCCTGTTATGGGAAATTCTAAAGATCGGCCACAACTTATGAATTGGTACACACAGTGATGGTTTCTAATAATGATGCATTAATTACCCTTTGCTTGAAGTGAGTGTATCCCATAGTTAGACAAGAGCTCCTCACTACACAGTCCTGCAAAACTTGAACTTAGGAAGGTGTGAGCCTGTGACGTAAGTCCTTCTAATCAAAGTTGTCAGAAAATTTTCAGTTTTGCTGAGGGTAGACAGTTTCCATAGGTGAGGAGGCTGCCATAAGCTCAAGTTAGGGCTTCTCATGCCTCATCCATGGTCATGTGAGGAAAAATGATCAGGTCTCTGAGCCTGTGTGAGACAATGAAGAGAGCAGGGGCAGGACACAAGGTAAAAGAGCAAGCAGCATGATGGCTCTGCTTCCTGCTGTCCCCATTCCTACCTCTGCATCTTGTTGCTTTGGAGTGCTCGGCACAGGCCCCTTAGAAAGAGCAGGCCCAAACGTGAGTACCATCATCGTGGCGCTCCTCCTTCATCTGAATCACAGCCTAGCTTTCCACGCATGTTCTTTTTCTACTTATCATTGCATCTATTTCATTTGTAAATATATGATATTCATCTTATATTTTACACCAAGGTTGTAAACATTATAATCTAAACAAATCCTATGAGTCAAAGTCACAATATGGTATGACATTCTATTTATGAACTGAAAACTGTTGGCAAGTTTGTGGAATTGTTATATGAGAAGGCTGTGGTTATTTTCTTGGTTGTTGGTTCCCAGTAGCACTATAGTGATGTAAATTAATATGATTTTATTTCCCTAAAGGGTATCATCTATGCTATTCATTCATTCTGAACCAGAAAAAGTCAGAGAGAAAGGAATATAATTTGTCACTGTGACTTTCTAGAATTTGCTTAGCATCTTAAATTTTTACATTAGCTTTTGCTCTTCGGTTCCATTTATAGTATTTCAAAACTGCTGAGAAATTATCTCCTCAAAGAAAATAAGTTCATATTCTTAATAGCTATGCTCAGATAAGGATACTAATCTGTGCCTTACAGAATTACTCTAAAGATAAAATGAGCTGTCTTGCCTCTCCAATTACCCTGGCAATTCCTTGAGAATAAAATCCCCATTTTCAACTTCCTTTCCTTTTACACTGTGCCAGCAAACATTTCTGGGGGGAAAGAGCCTGCAACATTCTTGACAGCCAATAAAAATCAATGTAGACATCTTCTATTTCTCAGCAATTAATTCTTAGGCTTCCCAGTGGATAAAACACAGAGGATGCCATTGTGAGGATGTTAAAGAACTGCTTCACTGCTACATGGCAGGGTATTAGAAGTTAAACCATGAAAACATAATTGGAGAACTTGGAGGTCAAATAGTATGGAAGAGAGGCCCTTCTGCTGTTTAGAAAGAAAGTTATCCCATGGGAAGAGAGACAGAATAGGGAAAGTACACTGACCATACATGGAACAAGGAAAATCAGATATGTGATTTGACCAAATGTAGAATGTAGACCTCACTGGGAAATGGTATCAATCTCAGATTTCAGTCACTGAGAATACAAGACAACTCTGGTGCATAATTGAGCATTAGGCAGTTTTGAGGTGTTGTGTTTTATAAAATAAAGAGAGAAGAAATATGTTTCATGGATGTGTAGTCAGGTGTTGGGGAAGGCGTTGCCTCTGCAGGCCCATGCTTAGGCATCCCTTCCCCCTAAGGGAACAGCCACACAGAGGGTAGAGTATAGAATGGAGTTTATTTAGGGCATGGGAAGGGGAGTTGAGGGAGTAGAATTAGAAAAAAGCAGAGAGAGAGAGAAAGAGAGAGAGAGAGAGAGAGAGAGAGAGAGAGAGATGGAGAGACAGGGAGACAGAGAATAGAGGAATAGAGGTCAGCTATGAGAATGTGGAGAAAGAAGGAGGAAGAGAAAGGAACAAGATGGGGTAAGGAGCAAGGGGATAGAACAGGAGCAAAACAGCAAGAAAGAATGGAGGGGCAAGCAGCCCCTTTTATAGTGAAAGAAACACACCTGGTTGTTTCCAGGTAAGTGTCGGATGAAGTCTAGACAAAATCCTAACATTCTCCCATTTTGAGGAGGTGCATAAAGAACAATGAGAATATATCAAAATACAAAATAAAAAAAAAAAAATCCAGCAGAGTGAAAGAGTTAGTATAACTAACTAAGTCAAGTGAAGGCCATCACCAAAGAAATGGAGGAAGCAATGAACTAGAACACACTAGACAAGAAATGAAACAAACAAACAAAAAGAAAGAAAGCAGGAGTATGGGTTAATAAAAATATGTGAACAAGTTGGAGGTTTCAGGAGGAAGGTGTGTTTCTATAATATCTGCGTAATTCTGTAGTGCTTATTAATTTTGAAAGGAAGAAACATCTACATCATACACATACTTGTACATATTCTAAAGTATTGACTACCACCTTGGTGACTTACCTTAGATGCAACTGGAACACACACACACACACACACACACACACACACACACACACACACACACACCATTTCATATTCTTGTATAGATTGCCTTTATGTAAATTTACAATAATTATAAAAGAAAGATAACATCAATGAGCATTGAGAAAATCAATCATAAAATTAAAATATTTATATATACACCAAATAAAGACCACCAGAGAAGTATTATTAACTTTCTATGCCTATGTATCTAAATTACCAACATTCTTCCATATGGACACAGAAAAGTTACATTTGAATGCAACGCAAATTAGTCACTAAAAATTCAAGCTAAGCAAGTTATTTTGGGGGAAGCAATCTTTATATTTCTTAGGAAAATGTGTAACATGTTTTGATTCATTATTTTATTTTCTTTGAACTTGGAACAAAGAACAGAGCTGTGTCAATTCCTTTCACAGGTCTTGGAATTAAGCGTTCTTACTGAATCACCAAAGTCTGAGTGCTCACCAACAGTGTCTTTGTATAATAGACTTTGCTTGACCTATTTAAATCTTCTTACAAACTATCTTGTATTTAACTGTGCTTAAAACTGGGAAAGGCAGCTCATTCAGAGTTTAAGAGCACTTGCTACTCTATCCTGAGAACCAGAGTTCAGATCCTGCCATGTTTGCAGAGGCTCACAAATGTTAATAATGGCAGCACTTCTAGCCTTCTGGCCCCACATATGTATGAGCATACACTCACACAGACACACACATGGAATCAGCAAACTAAAAGTAAATATTAAACTGGAAAGCACAGAAGCTAGTGGTCATAGAACCAATGATGGCAGCCTAGAGGCGATAGAAACAATGTTCAGTAGAAATGAATGAGCTGTGCCAAGGAACATTAGCATCACCAAACACGTGTGAAGGCAAATGTAGATAGGAGATTTTCTATGTTTAGTACTTAAAAAGAGGAAGCACCACCTGCCAGAGACCTCATTGGAGAGCCTGTGTGTTGTACACAGTAGCCTTGCCCAATTCAGATTCCTCCATGAAACTATCTTCCCCACAGAGGTGATAACATGAAGTCTTCATACAGTAAGGCTCACAATAGCTAGAGTGTATGGGGCAGAACATTATCAAAGAAATTGTACTTGGCTTGTTTAATCAAAGTCTTTGCTAAGAATGTGAAATTAGAGCAAGCAGACTGTCAGCATCTTACAAGTGAAGCTGGGCAGAGAAGTGTGGACAGCTCTCCCAAAGAAAAATGGTAAAGAACACAAATGTCCAGGCATAAAGAAACTCGATCCAAGGTTCCCACATCCTCCAGGGGAATTTCCCTGTCCTACTGTACTTCCTATTCCTGGCTTTTGTGGCATCTATTTGAACCTTTGCAAAGCAATAGGGGTGTGTGTGTGTGTGTGTGTGTGTGTGTGTGTGTGTGTGTGTGTGTGTGTGTGTGTTTATGTGTGTGTGTGTTTGTGTGTTTGTTTGTTAGATATTTTAAGTGAGTTGTCTTACTTATAATCAAAGTGTTGTTTATGAAAAGGTGATTAATGTTCAAAGTCAAGATCCACCAAATGCAAAGATAATCCTAAACATAAAAGTGACATTTAAACTATAGAATTTTTTAAAACACATTTAAAGAAGAGAGGATACATAAGACTTGACCTTATGAACTTGGCAGTTTTACTTGCTTTTTTTGATACAACAATATCTAATAAACAGGAATGAACATTAAGGAAGTAGAAAAACATGAGAACATGTTCACTCAGCATCTAGTAGGGGAGAGTGTTTGGAAGGACAAAGGAGCCACCAACTCAGTTGAATGCCAGTGGTAGGTAGTTCTCCTAAATTAGGACAATTTCATCATTAGATTTAACTATCTGAAACTATTTGGCACGTAGAATTGGAGTCAGCAAAGTAAATCTCTTTCCTATCAAGTATCATTTATACTTGATGAAAATGCTCCTGTATTACAAAGTGATTACACAACTACTTATTAATAAATTCATGTCTTCATCTGTCATGCAAATTGAACATTTTAGGTTAGGAAAAATGATGTGATTAAATTAGTTTCTAGATGGTAATTATATTTTTCTTCACCATCATCTTTAAGTTTGAGTCAAGCTTGCCTTAATTCTACAACTTTCCATTTTACCTTTCTTCCATCTTTTAAGAGACCTCTAAATCAATAGATATCCTTTGATGGGCATCCTTATACCCTATTCATAGTTAATTTCCTTCTAAAGGCATTTGCATTTTGAAGGAGGATCACTGATTACAAGATTTAATAAATACTATTTCCTGAAAATGCTGAAATTTTATTCATTTCTTTGATTTTTGTGAGACTTTCTTTGCTTCTTGGCAACCACCATTCAAGGTGTATAAAGACTAGAATCACAAAATATCAGTGAACTAAAATTATACTGTTTAATTTACAATTAATTGTGGAATAATTCTGTGGGAAGACATACAACAAGTCCTAAGCCAGGAGATAGTTACCATGATGAAAAAAATTCCGTCTTGAAATATATTACCAGACTGCAATGAAGATGATGGTGATAGTGATGATGATGATGATGATGATGATGATGATGGTGGTGATAATGATGAGGACGATGACAATGATGATGACGAGGACGATGAGGATGACAGTGGCGGCGGCGGCGGCAATGATGACAATGAAGATGATGACAATGATGAGGAAGAGGATTTTAGATAGAATCTCATGGAATAGATTGGCCTGGAATTTACAACAGACCTTAAACTTATAATCCTCCTATCGCTGCTTCCAGGGTGCTACTATTACAGATGTGTATAACCATGTCCAGTTCGTGTTGGGGTTTGAATCCTGGGTCCATTGGATCCATTGGAGCATGGAAACTAATTTATGACATTTTTCAATTGATCTTTGGAACTTTATTGCCAAAGCTTCTCTTTTATGAAATTTGATAGTGAAAAATGCAGTCAAAATAGCTCAGTTCAATGTATTTTTCCTTTCTTCTCTTTGTTTCTAAATGTTCTCTTTTAAGTCACTGCCAAATGCATGCCAGTGATGCAGCTCATTTTCATACAAATAATACAAATCAACCGAAGTAACGTTTAAAGCTTAATTAAAGAATTTTGGTTATGTGGTAGGAAGTACTGATCACAAATATCTGATAAGAAAATTGACATACTTACAGTACTAGCAAACTCATTGACTATCTCAAAATGGCGTCAGGATTGTGTTATTTATAAGCATACTCCACAAGGCAATGTGTGTCATATACATGTATTGTGTGTGTGTGTTTGTGTTTTGTGTGTGTGTGTGTTTCTGTTTATTCTACTGTAACTCTGAATCAGATATGAAAGACAGCCTAATTGTAGGAACCAGTTAGCAGTCTAAAATTTCCCCACATTTTCAGAATGCCCAGTACAAAAGTTATTTATTCTTTAGGATTCTATTATGTATGTTTATTTCAGGAATTATAAAAATCCATTTCAGAAAAGAATTTCAGATTTCAACAAGAACAAAAACAGAAAATAATTCAAGGCTCTTCATTTAAACACTTTCTGATTTGTACTCACTAACATTTATTTTCACTAACAATAAGGGTCACACAATAAAGAAACCTGCTTTTGTTTTTATACGTTTGAGATTGAAATAGAATTATATCATTTATCCCTTCCCCTTCCCTTCTCAAAACGCTCCTATATACCATTTCTTGCTCTTTTTTCAAATTCACTTTTCATTAATTGCTGTTACATGCATATATGCAGGTACATATATATACTCGTAAATACAACGTGTTCAGCCTGTATGTTACTTGTATGTGTGTTTTCAGGGATGACTATTTAGTATTGAAAATTCAACTGGTGTGCTCTTCCCTGGGGGAAGACTATTTCTCCTAGGATTCTCAGCATTCCTTACTTTGCAGTTTTTTGTGTAGCGTTGGAACGCATAAGTTTCCACCATCTATGTTAGCATGTCTATTGTTGTTGTCCTTTAGCTCATGTTTAAGCAATTATGCTTGTGAGCTAGTATGGGTATAGCTTCTGACATTACTGGAAGGCACAATCTCACAGCAATCTCACAGACCTATGGCTCTTACAATTTTTCCTTCTCCTCTTCCTCTATGCTCCTTGAGCCTAGGTTCAAGAGTATTTTGAAAATGCTCCCATTAATACTGGGTGCATTAGCCGTGCATTTGATTGACTGCTGCTTTCTGTAGTAGTCTCCATCTGTTTCAAAGAGACTTTTACTTGATGAAAGGTGAGAACTAAACTTATCTGTGAATATAAGGACAAATGTTTATTTTACAGTTAGGGAAGTTGCTTTAATGAAGTGGTAGTTGTAGGTTATCCTCTAAAATCCACAACTTACTAGAGCTGACTGGTTTACTACATTTCCAGTTCCAAGCATTGCTTCTCTCTTGTTGAATGGGTCTTATGTCCAAATAGAGAGCTTTACTTTATTGCTGTGCTTTATGAAACACATAGCATAATACAGGTGGGAGGAAGTAGGTTGGTAGCCAGCCCAAGGTGTTCCCCTGAGGAATCATCACCGTGTGACAGGTCTAGTAATAGGAAGTTTAATGAAGGAAGGGAAGGGGAAATGGAGAAGCAGGTAGAGGCAGAGAAAGAGGGTCAGAAAAAAACAGAGAGAGGAGAGAGGGAGAGAGAGTGAGGCTTGTGGTGGACACAAAGAAAAGGGGAGGGGGACAGGGTGAAAAAAAGAGTAGCTGGCAATCCTTCTTATATGGCAGATTCACTAACATCTGCAATGCAAGCTATTGCTAGGTAACTGTTGGGGGAGCCTAGAGGAATTGCTAACACTTTACCATTAGAGTATGCGTGCCACTTATGTATCCCTAGGTTTATTATGTCGTGCAGGTCATTGTTGTGGTTCATAGGCATCTTAGGTGAGCAGAACTATTGTTTGCTTCCTTTCATTGGAAGCTTGATTAGGAACTGACATGAATGTCTGCTAATGACTAGCTTTTTAGGTAGACTTCTGCTTCCTGAAATACACTTTTAAAATGCAGGGTTGTTCTGTTTTTTTTTGTTTTGTTTTTTGTTTTTTTTTTTGTTTTTTTTTTTACAAATCTATTTTCTTTTTAAATCTCATTTTACTAAGAAAATTAATTTAGCAAAAATTACTCTAAAGGCAGTAAAGATATTTAACTTGTTACCAAAAATAAATTTATTTGCTTGTTTGTTTGTCTTAAATTGCCCTCATTCAGAGATTACATTTTTTTTCAAACATTGTCTATGCCTGTTGTAAAAACATATTAAAATATATTCTCTAGGGTTTCAAACAATAAGTCATATTTGAGAATAACTTAATTAACCTTCAAGAAAAAGAAAACAGGTCAATGTTATTAGTGAAGCCAATTTTAATCTAATTTTTTCAAGTTCATTTGAGATAGCATTTTCTAAGAATGTCTTGTTATAAGCCAAACTCAGAAGTTTGGGTCCTGATCTTGCAATTAAATAGTTTTAGAATTAGGAAAAGTAAAAGTACAGTTATTTATTTTTAGTAATTTAATGATTGCATTTAACAGAATAATGCAATGTTTATTCTGTACTTTAAAAAGTACTTTATGATTCATCTCAACTAAGTAAAAATACAGAATTACAATTGGTTTTGTAACTGGAAGCTATCCTGTAAACTGGGTAAAAAGCAAGATTGGGCCATATGCAAACACAAGCAAAGATCGTTTAGATTGAACTCAGTAATCTTACATCTTGCATTGAATAAAATGGGAACAAACAAGGACCCTCATCTGCACACCCTTCATTTGTTGGTCTTTGCTGAGGAAAAGAGGAAGAAAGAATTCATTTCCTTCCAGAATTCATAGCTACAAGCCAGCCTTCATTTAACCTTCAGCTTTCATTTTGCCTGCCCAAGTGGTTCACAAAATGTCAAGACATTTCATGTAGAATAGTCCCTGACTGGTAGTACTGCTAAGCATATGGCTCCAAGCAAAATTAGAGTCTCTTTGTAGACACATACTTTTAAATCAGGTTTGTCAAATGCCCATAGAATATAATTTCCAAACCTATGATCTCATAGTTATAAAATGTACCACGAGATGAGGTAAAGAATTAAATATATTTGAACAAACAGCTAAGCCAGGAATGCAAAATTAGAGTTCTATAAAAATGTCAGGAATTTAAGTATCTGTAGTCTTTTCAAATATAAACACATCTAAGAGGTATTTTTAAATTTATTGCAATGGAATAAAATAAGACTATATTAACTGAACTTGAAATCAAACAGGTCTTTTGTTTAGATGAGAATTTATCTTATTTAGGATGACCTCAAATCTGTGAACAAGTGGTCTTCTCTCTCAGCCTCTAGAATGGCTGGGTATTATGTGCCTCTACATGCAGCTCAACAGATGCTTTATTCAAGAAATTAAAGGATCCAGAGAGAAAGTTGAATGAAGTATACTAATATCTTTCAATCATACACTATCATAAACAAAATATACTGGTAGATCGCGTGCTCTAGTGGTTGGAGTGTCTTCACAGATATCACAACCCACAGGGACGTGAACCACAAAGACCTTAGGCTGGAAATTTAGTACAGCCAGACTTGCTCAGGCAGACTGGATCAAAACTTCTAGAGAGAGTCTGACCCATGATTTAATTTTCTTACATATTTATGTACAGTATAACTTTGGGGGGGGAATCTCAGCATGGCAATTCTCATAATAAAATATCCAGGATGGCTACATTAAAATGTCCTTGTGAAATAAAATCCTATAGCAAAATCTCTGAGATTTCTATCATAAGAATGTGTTCTGCTGACTAGGAAGTGGATGCACATGTGCTCTACTGACTAGGAAACAGTGTTCATGGACTTTAGAGAGAAAGGTTTTGTAACAAGCATAAGGATGGATTCTATTGATGGAGGAGTACATGGTGCTTCTTTAACAATGATGAGTCTACTCATTAAAAGACAAAGCCCAGGATTAGGGCTTAAACAGTTCTTAGGATTTGGGGAAATTCAGTTGAAGACTGAATTCTCATAGAGGGGAAAAGGATCACCAGGTGGTTTGCCTACTTTCACTCCAGCATTCTAGGAGACCAGGTCTTCATTCCTTTGAAGAAAATAGTCCTTGCTTAAAAAGCTTGGTTCCTCAAATGCTTTATTTTGCTTTTTTAAAATCTGTACCTACTATACTAGTGGATGACCAAACACTCATGCACATAGGAGTGTCACCAATAGTGTTTAATGGGTCCTCAAAACAAAAGGCATGTAGTGGAGAGGGAGACATATTGGGAAAAATTCAAAGTTGGAATGTGATGCAAATATGTTATTTTCTTGTAATGGATATCAAATAAACAATGAAGAAAATTTAAACAAATAAAATTTAAGGTATGATAAAACGGGTGAAAAGATGAAATTGATTGACTTTAACAGACACAGAGAAAAAAAGAAAGAACCTCAGACTTTTATATTAGTAAATGTTCAAAGAGAGGAAAGATGGACTTCAAAGATAAAACTTCCATTATTGCTAAATCCAGTTGTCATATGTTGTGATTCTACAAAGTCCCCACCGTGACTGATGAAAGAGATGCAATACAGGAATTCCTGAATGGTAAAACAAAAGTATCATTAAGATAGATAGGGAGAAAATAGATATAGTCAGAAAAGTTGCACAAATACTCAGTCTCCATGGAAACAGTAGAAATCACTGCTTTGCTGACACTCGATTCTATATGATGTTTGGTCTCACCATGTTCAGGATTTAATTTACTAACCTTTAGATTTGGTTCAACTCTGTGACTTACTCTGACAAATAAGTCTCAGCATATAATTGGACAATTGGACATAACCTCTGGAGCATCTTTGTAATTACCATCAAAAACTTTTATCTGCATAGTCTAGCTTGAAAAAAGAGTAAGAAGAAACAAAGGTATAGCTTAGTTGAAGTACTTGTTGTATAAGTAAGGAAGTCTGAGTTCAACATCCAGAAAACACTTAAAAATATTGTGTCTAGTGAAGTATGCTGCAATCCCAGTGCTGGGGAGCCAGATATACTGGGTTCTCTCAGACTCACTGACCACCATGCTTCACCTACTTAATAACAGACATATCAATAAGAAACTATATATCTATCTTCTTGGAAGCCTGAAGATATGATCATCATCTTACATATTAGGAAAACATTTGACACATATTCTAAAACTATATGATAGGAATACAGTATGCTGGAAAAAGAGGCCCAGGCTGGTGGTACCAAATAGTGCTGCTGTCTGTTATTTAGTTGCTTTTATTTTCTATATTTTTTCATAGAATATCAGAAGTTTGAAGATTTTGTGGAGTATAAAGCTGAAGAATTTTGAAGCTCTTATTCTGGCAGTCCAGCCCAATAAACACATCAACAGACTCATAGAACACTGCTGAAGAGGGGACAGAAAGATTGTAAGCACCAGAAGATCAAGGAGTTTGCTGTGAAATTCTGTGTCCTACTTATATCAAAAGCTATGTCCATAAAGTCTTATGAGTGAAAAGCCCATGAAGTTCTGACCACACTAAAAGAACAATAGGCAATTGAAAAAACTGGGAGTAGAAGAGGAAGTAATTCTCAGGGTTTAAGGTCAATGATGGCTATCCAGTGCTAAATGTCAGCCTGGAAAACATATATACATGTAACATTATATAGACCAAATGAGCTATATTTAGAATATACAAATATTTATGCATACAAGAGTATAATTAGTGAAAAAAAGTAGCTGGGAATTTGAAGGAGAATGGATAAGAGTATAGGGGAGAGTTTTGAGGGAGGAAAAAGGAGTGAAAATTATAAGTGAGGAAACAAGTTCACTTGCAAGCAAAACTTAATAAATTGAATTAAATTCATTTTAAATGATGAAATCATTTTCTTCTAAATAAAATTATGATTGCAAATGCAATAATGCTTCAGGATAAAGTCTTCTTGTTCTCCACACAATTCTCAGCTTGTCTTAATCCTTAACTTGTGCAGTGGTTTTTCACCTGTGTTTTGTTTTGTGCAGGACTTGGTGTTTGACCTGTCATTTGAGGTCTTGGCATTTTGGACTTCCTCATGTTTTCGATTAACCTTTCTGTGGGAATCTGAATGATAAATCCCCCCATAGTCTTTTACATTTAAATATTTCATTTTCAATTGGCATTGTTTGGGGGGAAGGCTAGGATGTGTAGTCTTGCTGTAGAAAGTATGAAACTTGAGGCAGTTTCTGGGAATTCAAAGACTGACACAATTTTCAGTTCACTCTCTGCTTCCTGTGTTCAGTCCAAAATATAAACTGTCAGCAGTGGTATCCTCTGGTTGCCATAACAAATTACCAAAAACTACTACCATAAACACCAAAAATTTACACTTATATTTTTGTATTCCAGAAGTAAACATCAATTTGTTGGCCAGAATTTGTTCCCTTAAAAGAATAATAATAAGAATATTCCTTTGCCTTTTCTTGGCTCAAGCAGTATCTCATCTCTCTGAAACACTGAGTTGGTGAACAGTTTTGTATCTATAAAGTAGCATTTCTGTGGCATACTAAAAGCCATAGAAAAGGTACTATAGAAGAGATAGGTAACCAATAGGTCTTAACTACATAAATGTAAATATTCACTTTCTCTTTAAGCAATGGAAATTTGTAAAACAATGCTGAGCAAAAGAATGCCACACACATTTTACATAAATATATGCACATATTTTCCCACAAACAAGACCTTTTTGTTGGTAATTGTGATTTTTCTCTATAAATACAATCAGAATCAAACAAACAGCACTCTCAATTATGTTGATCAATATAACAAATATATTTACTCTATCATGTACTGTCAGAAAAATATGCATGAAAATAGCTTTATGACACTCAGTGTTTCTTGCCTCTATGTCATTAGTACTCTAAATATTCAATGTGAAACTTGCATATCAATGAGTATGCATTAAATCCTAGAGAAAAGCCCTTTAATTATATCTTTTAAATTAAAAGAATAAATCTGGGAGTTAGTAAGAAATCAGATACCCTTGTATTTTTTCAATAATATAAGGAACATAACTACATGTATACTGTAAAGTCATAGTGTCATCCTTTTTCTTCCCATAGGGAGAAAAAGATGAGCCACAAACCAAAATGAAATTGTTAAATAATTCCTTTTCTAAAATTTCATAAAGTTCAATGCAGGTACAATTGGTGTCTCATGTTCTCTGACAAGGAGGAGGAGGATGGAGAAGGAGGAGAAGCAGGAGGAAAAAGAGGGAAGAAGAAAAGGAAAAAGAAAGAAAGGAAAAAGAAATAAGGAAAGGAACAAGGAAAGGAAAGAAAGAAGAAAGGAAGGAAGGAAGGAAAGAAGGAAGGAAGACGCTGCAGTAGCATATGGCCAATGAACTAACAATAAGTCGACTGAACAGTCCAGTTTGGGCAGGGCTTCAGCTACAAATGTAAAAAAAAAATGGCTCTCTAAAAGCATAATTTAACATAAAGTAATAATCAGAAGAGGGTACCTGGGTAAACCAACCAGAAAGGAAAGAAAACAAGCAAGATTTCTTGCTTGGAGATTTTTGGTTACAGAAGAAACTTACATTCTGTTTTAGAAAAGATTTTTATTATTACTTATATCTGTGTCTGTGCATGTCCATGAATGGGTCTATACACATGACTGCTGGTGTCAAGGCATGTCAGAAAGAGGGTATTGGATCTCTTTGATCTAGAGTAATAGGCAGTTGTGATACATGTGATGTAGATGCCAGGAGCTAATTCCGGTCTTTTGCAAGAGGCTCTTAACCACGGACCCATCTTTCTAGCCCTCAGAAATTCCTTCTTTCCTAATAATGCTTTTACATTTTAGCCTGTGTGTGTATACACAAGATAGGTAAATGATAGATAGAAGATAGATAGATAGATAGATAGATAGATAGATAGATAGATAGATAACTAGAGAGATAGATAGATAACTAGAGAGATAGATAAATAGACAGATGAGAGCTAGACAGATGATAGATAGATAGATAACTAGAGAGATACATAAATAGATGAGAGCTAGACAGATAGATGATAGATAGATAGATAGATAGATAGATAGATAGATAGATAGATAGATAGATAGATAGATAGATAGAGATGATAGATAGATAAATGATAGATAGAGGATAGATACACACGTACACAGTATGGAGAAGACAGTGGAATAAATTAATAGTTGGTTTCCTCAGCGGCAAAAATATGCTTCAATAAATGGCTTAGATTTGATGTTCAGAGGAATAATGCAATATGACTTCTCAGAGAACACAACTTGTTGGTTCAGTTTTGCTTTTATTTTGTGATAATGGAAATAGAACTCAGGCCTTTGCATACGCCAAGTGAATACTCTACCACTAAGGTATTCAATTACACATTACAATTTGACAGAATGTACCTTAGGGGTATTACCTTAGGGGTAATAACCTTCAAACATGTCTCTTACTATAAGGCAAGTGTTGAATATTTATCCTGGTGGGAAAATGTAGAAGTCCGTGTACATGTATAAGATTGCTCACATACTACATGATGCATGTGTTTAGGTGGAATAAATACCCATAGAGTCACAACACTTTGATATATGTGTTATGACTTAAAGACAAATCCCACATGCTGGTATATTTTAAAACATTCTCCAAGGTTCAACAGGAGAGGTGTAGAACATGTATGCTTAGAAGACATAATCTGTGTTTGGTATTTCCAGAACAAAAGCCTACCTACCAAACATAAAGGGCAAAGACTTGAGCACTAGTCACAGGAATTAAGAAATGAAAAAGCAAGCAAACAAAAACTTTACAAAGTCATACAAATGAATCTGGATAGCCTGCCTTTGGTATACCCTAAAGCTTGCAATTGTGTCCAGGGTATTCCAGAAGAGAGCATATTTCATTTTCAGGCCATATATTAAATGTTCTAATTTTAGTCAGAACTCCTGCCTTTGAGCCTCAGCCTTGACGCTTGTTCTGCAAATATGTGAACATAGAAAGGAGGAGGGAGGAGGAGGAGGAGGAGGAGGGAGGAGGAGGAGGAGGAGGAGGAGGAGGAGAAGAAGAAGGAAGAAGAAGAAGAAGAAGAAGAAGAAGAAGAAGAAGAAGAAGAAGAAGAAAGAATAACAGTAACAAAAATGTTTTTTATTCACCTATAAAATTAAAGATTCAATTCAAAGATTTTAAATTTTCCAACCACATGTTATGTTCCATAGCTCTACATTGAACATAAAAAGGCAGATAGCATGCTCTATTGCCACAGTGCACATCTATTTTGATTTCTTTTGCAGCAAATAGACTAAAGTATCCATGAAATAAACAGGCTAGTGTTATTTAAAAGAAACTTTACTTTAAAATTCCATGGAGTTTTCTGTGAAACCATTTAGTTTGTCGAAATTTTGTGGAATCATTATTTTATATTATGGCATGAGAGGTAAGTGCATATAAATAGAATTTAAAGTGGTTAGGGAGATAACTTAGGTATTGTGTCAGCTGAACATGCACAAAGCCAAGAATTCAAGGTCATTAAAGATTATATATATATATATATATATATATATATATATATAATAGTATTAAATCATGTCCATCTATCCAACATGCCTTCTCTACATGGAATGTCCCTTTCTCAGACCACTGGCAATCAACAATTTTTTTAGTGAAACTGAAGATTATGCTATGGATAAAGTTCTAGGGATTGCAAGTACTTCTCATATTATCCTGAACTTAGATAAATCAATGGGTCTTTCTGAGTCTATTTCCTTTAAAGCTTTAAGTTATGTTTATCTTAAAAAAGTTACTCAGCATTTAGAAAGGCATACGCAAGTTTTCTAAGTTAAGCTTAGAATCATTTGGTATTTTACACAGATGGGAGTCACTAGGAAATTGTCATAGTGAATTCATTTCATATGACATGTTGTGATGGCAAAAAAAGAAGAGTCCTTGCTTTATGTGTTTACAGCTTTGCTTAATTTAGACGTTTCCTTAATCAAAATAGTGATCTTGTGCACAAATGCTCCCACCAAATCCCTATTCTCATAGAAATGACTTGGATGATCCTAAACTTTGTTCATTAGCAACAAATTTCATATAATTGTGGTAAAAAGTACCACTATCCCTTGTTCTTCAGAAACTGTGAAATCTAGTAGGAATTCTATGTAATCCCCTCTGCACTGAGTGAGTGAGAGTTGGTTCTCTGAGCCCAAGCTGAGAAATTTCAACTCCAAATATCCCTGTGTGACCCAGGAGTGTAAGTGACCAGCTTGGAGAACTAAGATCAGCATTTGTTGATACCACCCATTTCTTTCCCCTTCATTCTCTTGTCGGGGGTGTCATGGACAAAAAAGAGAATATGGAACATTCCCTATTAAGAAAGCAGCTCTCCCTGCCACAGAAAGCCTGAAATCCTTCAGCAGAAGACCTCCTAGCCTCAGGACTCTTTCTTTTATGAGAACATGTACATGTCACCAGAGGTTTATAAATAATCCCAGGATATTTTATTTAGTCCCCATGGCATGACAACCAACAACAAATCAACTGCATAGTGATTCAGACTGCATCTGATTTATTAGTCAAACTTCAAGACAAACACCCTGGAAAATAGCTGAAGTCTACCACCAGCAGTAGCCTCATTTTCATGCTTTCTAACTGTCATTTACAATGTGATTTGGGAAAGGTATTCCTGAAGTGCTCCAGGGGATATTATGCTACTAGTTTATCTTCAGTGACACACTGCTGGAGAACATTTGGGGATTAGTGGGATGGCGATCATCTTGCTATAGTGCCTATATAAAAACACAACAGATATGCACAACACTCTAAGGCCACTTACAGAAGTGAATGGCTTTCTAAAGCTAATTTAGCACAAGTTTCTAAAGTCTGTTAAGTTCTTATGCATAGAGCTAAGGTCAGTGTTTCCATATTGCATAGCAAGAATAAGATTTTAGTTATTCACTAAAGAATAGTATATGAATAAATATCTGAATACCTGAGAAAGTCTAAATTGATTATGGTTGAGGACACAAATATAGTTCAGGAAGTGAAGATTAATTCAAGTTGTACATCTTACTAGCTAAGTGATTTGAACTTGCTGATCCATAATTTCAGCTCTCTGAAATGGATATGATACAATAAGGATTGTACTTATGAAGACACAATTCTTAGAGAAAGGGGAGGAGGAGGGAGAGAGGGAGGAAGATAGGGAGGTATGGAGAGAGGGAGGGGGGAGGGAGAGAAGGAGGGAGAGAGGGGAGAGAGAGAGAGAGAGAGAGAGAGAGAGAGAGAGAGAGAGAGAGTAAGGAAGGACAACCCTTATTAATAGAGTTGTTTGAGGGAAGGTGTAACTCAGTAATAGAACATTTACCTATCATTTCAGACCCTGGCCTCATCTTACAATATAAGATAAAATAAAGGTGTTAGATACAAAATAATTAATAAGTCATTACAAAGACAAATAATTGGGAAAGGAGTATTAAAGCAATCTACCAGATTGGATGTGGTATTTTCCAATTAACTTTCAACAGATATCTAAAAGCCTATCTACGCTGGAGTGAACAGTATCTCCATAATGCCTCAATCTTGAAATTTATTAATTTCTGTAGGACTACCTTTACCTTCCAAGGGTCATAAACAAACTCTTTATAAGTTCTTGACTAATATGCATATGATCACATCCTTATTGTACAGCTAATTTGGAAATGTTCTAAGGTAAAAATTGATGTTAAAAATAAAGCAGTTATCATTTTACCTTATTTTCAAGATGCAGAAAATTATTTTTATTTGTGTCCCATGGGACGTACATGAGAATACTGACTAATTTCATGTCAGCTTTAAATTCCTACAATTATCTGGGGAGAGGAAACTTTGGTTGAGCAAATATCTCTACCACATTGGCCTACAGAGGAACCTGTGGTGCATTACCTGATTTATGATAGATGCAAGGGAGGCAACTCATTGTAGACAGTGATTGCACTAGGCTACTAGTAATGGATGCTCCAAGAAAGCAGATTCTGCAAACTATGGGAAGAAAGCACATAAGCAGTGCTCCTCCACAGCCACTGCTTGGTTCCTTCCTCTAGCTTCCCTTGCCTGAGTTCCTGCCTCCCAGGAGATGACTTAAACCTCACTTAATAAGACAACATTAAACTCTGGAGAAATGGCTAATCTCTTAAATAAAATTTTATTACACAGTAGCTTAGGGTTATATTTATGCTTAATATCTTATCCAAAATGTTGTGTGTCGTATACAACTTAATTCTTAAAAGTAGATAAAGCAGAATTGCTATCTTTTGTCTAGAATTCTAGATTTTCTAAAAATAAAACACAATAAAAAATAGACATGAGAATTTTTTCTTATTTTTTTCATTTTTATTGGTTATTTTGTCTAGTTTCATTTCAAATGTTATTCCCCTTCCTGCTTTCCCCTCCAAAATAATTCCATTCCAACGCCCTACCTCCACAAGAGTACTCTCCCACTCACCCACTCACTCCTGCAACACGGCTTTATAATTCCCTTACATTGAGGCATCAAGCCTTCACAGGACCCAGTGCTTCACCACCCATTGATGCCAGACAAGGCCATCCTTTGCTAAATATGGAGCTGGAGCCATGGTTCCTCCATGTGTATTCTTTGGTTGGTGGTTTAGTCCCTGTGAACTCTAGGGAGTCTGGTTGGTTGATATTGTTGTTCTTCCTATAGGGTTACAAACCCCTTCTGCTTCTTCAGTACTTCCCCTAATTTCTCCATTGGAGTTCCAGGATTAGTCCAATGGTTGACTGATCCACAACTGTGTCAGTAAGTCTCAGACAGATCCTCTAAGGGGACATCAATATCAGGCTCCTGTCAGAAAGCATTTCTTGGCATCAGCAAGTGTCTAGGATGAGTGGTTGCATATGGGATAGATCCCTAGGTGGGGCAGTCTGTTGATTGCCTTTCTTTGTCTCTGCTCCACTCTTTGCCCTTGTATTTCCTTTTGACAAGAAAATTTATGGGTTAACATTTTTCGAAGGGCAGGTGGCCCCATCCCTCAACCCGGCACCATTCCTAACCTCTGGATATAGTCTCTAAAACTTCTCTCTCCCCTTTGTTGAGTATTTCAGCTAATATCATCCCTGATGGGTGATGGGATCCTCTTGCTTTTCTGGAATCTGGGACCTTCTGGTGACTACCCCCAGTTGTACATGTTCAATGCAATTCCCATCACAATTCCAATTCAATTCTTCATATAATTAGAAAGAGAAATTCTCAAATTCATTTGGAATACCAATAAATCTAGGATAGCAAAAACTATTCTCAACAATAAGAACTTATGATAGAATCACCATATCTGACATCAAGCTATACTATACAGAAATAGTGGTTAAAAACTGCATTGTATTAGTACAGAGATAGGCAAGTAGATCAATGGAACAGAATTGAACACCCAGAAATGAACCCACATACCTATTGTCAATTTGACAAAGGAGTTAAAACCATACAGTGGAAAATAGATGGCATTTTCAAAAAATGATGCTGGTTCATCTGGTGGTCAGCATGAGGAAGAATACAAATTGATCCATTCTTATCTCCTTGTGCAAATCTCAAGTCCTAGTAGATCAAGGACCTCCACATAAAACCAGATACACTGAAACTGATAGAAGAGAATGTGGGGAAGAACCTTGAACACTTGACAGGAGGGGAAACTTTCTGAACAGTGCACTAATTGCTTATGCTCTAAGACCAACAATCGACAAGTGGAACCTTATAAATTTGAAAAGCTTCTATTAGGAAAAGGACTCTGTCAATAGGACAACTCACAGATTGGAAAAGATCTTTATAATCCTACATTCTATGGAGCGCTAATATCCAAAATATACAAAGTACTCAATAAATTAGACTCCAGAGAAACAAACCACCTTATTAAAAAATGGGGTACAGAGCTACACTGAGAATTCTCAACTGAGGAATCCTACATGGCAGAGAAGCACTTAAAGAAATGATCAACCTCCTTAGTTATCAGGGAAATGCAAATCAAAAGAACTCTGAGATTTCACCTCACACAAGTCATAATGGCTAAGAACACAAACTCAGTTGATATCAGATGCTGGCCAGGATATAGACAAAGAGGAACACTTCTCCATTGCTGGTGGGATTACAAGCTGGTACAATCACTCTGGCAATCAGTCTGGAAGTTCCTCAGAAAATTGGGTATAGTATTATCTGAGGACCCAGATATACCACTCCTGAGCATATACCCTAAAGATACTCCAAAATTAACCAAGGACACATGCTCTACTATGTTCATAGCAGCCTTATTTATAATAGACAGAGGCTGGAAACAACCCAGATGTCCCTCAATAGAGTAATAGATACTGAAAATGTGGTGCATTTACACAATGGAGTACTACTCAGCTATTAAAAATAATGACTTCATGAAATTTGCATGCAAATGGGTGTAACTAGAAAATATCATTCTTAGTGAGGTAACACAGTCACAAAAGAACACACAATGCTATGTACTCACTGATAATTGCATATTAGGAAAAGAGCTCAGAATATCCTTGATTACAACTTACAGACCATAAGAAGGTCAAGAAAAGGGAAGTTCATAATGTGGGTGCCTCAGTCCTTTTTGAAGAGAGAACATAATAAGCACGGGAGGCTGAAGGTGAGAAAGACTTGGGAGGAAGAGAGCAGGGAGAGAGAAAAAAGGGGGAGAGCATCAGGTGTGGGAGGAGATGGCTGAGATGTACAGAGAGTCAGGAAATTAAACAGAGGTTTGTAGCAATGGAAAATGAGAATTCTTAACTCCAATTTAAATGCTCAAAAGTATCATTAATTTACACAGTGTGCTAGATAGAGTGGCTGTTAAAGTGTGAAGTGTATGACACTTTTAATTCCAAGATATCTGAACATTATTATACAGTGGTATTTTAAAAATATTTTTAACTAATTGAACAAACATAAAAAGAATATATGTTTCAAAAGTCATATTATATTCATAATCAATTAAATAACATTTTATTGGAGAGTTTTTATCTGCTATAAAAGTTTTAATGTTCTTTTTTACCTCAACCATTTTGAAGATAGTATTTGTTTTATATTGGGAAAGGATTATGCCACAGCCGCTTAGTCAAAGTCTTGTTAAGAGCTGAATCTATTCAATTTTGCATGTCCCAGCTTGATGGAAACTAACTACCTCACAGCACTCCATAAATATTTATATTGCAATCCATTATTGATATCCTACAAACATTTTATTATAGCATGCTAATGGTTATAACATGACAGTTCTATATGGAACTGAACTACTATTTTAATTTTGTTTTCATAAGACGTGCTTTGCACAGATAGAAAAATAAAAATGTTGCTGCTAGCAATTGATAAAATTATGACCAACACAAAGAAAAGTCTATAGAGTAAGATATGAAAAAGAATGAAAAGATTGATTGTAAGAATATTCTAAACTGGTGGTTCTATTTCCCCTTTACACTGTAATATACTGTGTGAGAATATTGGTAATGACCACTAATGCTACAATGAGGTTAAGTGAACCTCAAAGTATCATAAATTTATAGGATATATTTCTATGTTCCTGCCTTTCAGATGAAAGAAAGTTCTGTGGTTGAACGATGCAAGCCGAGACACAAAGCCTGCTCAGATTTGAAAATCAGGGATTCTCTTGGTCCTGCCAAGGCTGGACCACACAGTGTAGGAGAATGTCAGGGTAGGGAGGCAGTAAAGGGAGGTGGTTGGGGAGGGGAGAACGTTATAGAAGAAGGGAGGGGTGTTGGATAGGGGGCTTATGGACAGGAAACCAGAAATGGAATAACATTTGAAATATAAATAAAAAAGATCCAATTAAAAATTACTTATAAAAAACAGAAAATGAAATCAGGACTTCTAACTCTCTTGCTTATAAGTTGAAACTTACTTGAAATACCCTCTGCTACTGATGTCACATCCTCTAGTCATACATCACAATCCTCACTACCCTTCACACGTAAACAGTCTTCTAGTGACCATAACAGTATCCTCATCTGTAGCTGGTGGCTGTCTTTGTTTCAGTCTTCATCTGTTTTTGGTTTTAAGCAGCTGATTCATTGAATGAGTCTATCAAAAGCTGAGTAAATATCTCTCAGTATCCAGATGAAAACATCTGGGTAAAGAAGGGGTCAAGCTGGGAAGCAGCAGCAGGTTGCATGATGTGAAAACAGCAAGGAAAAAAACAGACAAAAATGTTTCAACTGGAAACCTGCCTGGGCTAGTTGTGTAACTTGAAATGAGTTAGCCCTTCTAAGTACCAATATAAAATAAGAGAGTGCAATAAAACCTTGGTATAAAAATAGCCCAGAGTAACTTTCTGATCAATTGGAGAATTACCAATCATTATAAATAATAAAAATCTACATATTCATATTTCAATATTTGTAACAAAGATGGATGGTAATTATCTGTTTGAAGGAGGAAAAGAGGGTTTATTGCTCTCATCATGCCAACTGATTAGTACATCATTTATGCACACAAGTAGCTCAAAGCAGGCTGAGAATAGTGACACCCACCACATATGAACAACACTTTATAAAATACATCCACCTCTATTTCTCCATGAATCCTACTCAAAATTTCTGTGAATTTATTTGATAATTTATCATTCATAATTATCACATTTTTTTAAATAAACTGAGTTTAGAATGGCCAAAGGACTGAGCAAAAGCTCAAATTAAAAGTGGGTCCAAGAATTGCTACTCTTTCTTGAATCTATTCTTCTTTTTCTTGAATCTATTCTTACATGTTTTTACCTTCTCAAGATTGAGGTGAAGGGTCTGACAGTTATACAAAGAAGCAAAAAAGCATCGTTTTTCTTTGTATCTCTTTGTGGGTAGAGTATGCATATTTGAATATTTATTCATATATGTGTGGATACAAGAATGTCTGCTTGTGTGAGCATATACATGGATGCTTAAAGTTAACATCAGTGTTCTGCTTGGTTAATCATTAGTTTAAATCTTCCGCTAAGGTCTACCATTCATATCTAATACCTATCAACATGCTTAGTGTCATACAGCCTGCTAAATCCAGTGATCCTCTTCCCATTTTGAACTCTGGAATTTGAGTTTGAATTCCAACACTTAACAGGTTTTTAAATATATTCTGGGGCTCTAAACTCCAAACTTCAGGCTAGAAATACAAGTGTTTATCCACTGACCCATCTTCCCTGTCCCAGTAAACCAGTTGAGAGAGAGAGAGAGAGAGAGAGAGAGAGAGAGAGAGAGAGATTGATTTACAATCCCATCATAATAATTTATCTCACCAGAATTTAGCTCCGATTTTTGTAATTGGCAAGTAAAGGTGAAAAGGCAGATACAAATAAATATTCTGCCAGCTTATGGCCATGGAGCTTAATGAGATAGTTAAACCAATCAACCCGTCCCCTGTCAATCTCAGTATCATATTTTCAGTTTTATTTTAAGACTGTGTAATGGAGTTGCAGACATCTGTTTGGAGAACAGAATTCTGTATTCACAATAGCATAATTAAGAGGTGATTGTATTGAAGAGAAATCAGAACTATTCCCTTTGGCCTTTCCTCAAGATGCAATGCAGAAATATGATTATGCAGAATTGTAAACACTATCTGCTCCATCTAGCCTCCCTTAGTTCATATCTATTCAGTCAGACATCCTCACACCATTTAAAACTTTAATGGAGTGTGCTTTTATATGTGACTTCTTTACGGATTCTTAATCTGCAGCTATCATTCCCTAACAATTGAAATCCTCCTATGCCTAGTTTTTTTATTCCCTCGGGGCAGAGCTTCTAAAAAGCCCATAAACCACCCTTATTCTCGGGTTTGTTGTTGTTGCTATTCTTTGTGTTGATTTGGTGTTTTGAGAAATATGACACTTGAGCATCTTTTTTCCCCCTTTATCACTTTCTTGCATTCAGAACATTTTTAGAAATGTGATGTTTCCACGGGATAGAGTGTGAACACAAACCAAATACACAAGTGCAAAGCAGAGGCAGAACTTCAGTATCAATGTGTTCTCCACAAATGTGTTCATCAAATTGAATGATGCTGCTGGAGAACTCTCAAAACTGGCATCAGTGAGTCTTGCACTGATTATTTGTTCTTGGGCATCATAGAAGTCTCTTACCATTCCACGTTTGATAAATTCTATCTTTTGTTTACCATGACCAAATCAAGCATAGATGAAAATGTACCAAAAACGAGCTTGTAATCAACAAGAAGGAAAACTAAGATGATCTATATCCACTTGCTTCTTGCCCATGTGGAATAAAAGTTGCAGAAAAAATGAGAAGAATGAGATAATGTTTCTGAGGTAGGTGTAGTGATGTTGCCATGCCAACACACAACAGCTATGGATATTGGCACAATACTGGCCACATTAACTTTCTATCATAGAGAAAAGAGGTGCCTATGAAGGCAAATCAGACCATAGAAATTTTAATGGTTGAAAGAAGAAGGGGTGTCAATTTCTCTAATGATATAGTTAATGAGTTACTAAGTAGGGAATAGGGGGTTCTAAAAGATAGATAGGAGCATAAGGTTATGCTCCTATGGCATTATAAGGAACTAGAAAATATCATCCTGACTGAGTAACCCAATCACAAAAATCACACATAGCATACACTCACTGATAAGTGGATATTAGCCCAAAACCTCGGAATACCCAAGATACAATCCATAGACCTCATGAAGCCCAAAAAGAAGGACGACGAAAGTGCAGATGCTTCCTTCAGTCCTTCTTAAAAGGGGGAACAAAAATTTTCATAGGAGGAGATATGGAGACAGAGTTTAGAGCAGAGACTGAAAGAATGGCCATTCAGAACCTGCCCCACTTGGGAATCCAGCTCATTATATACAGCCACCAAACCTAGACAATATTGATGAAGCCAAGAAATGCATGCTGACAGTAGTCTGATATAGCTGTCTCCTGAGAGGCTCAGCCAGATCATGAAAAATACAGAGGCGAATGCTAGCAATAAAACCATTGAACTGAGAACAGGGTCCCCATTCAAGGAGTTACAGAAAAGACTGAAGGAGCTGAAGGGGTTTGCAACCCCATAAGAACAATACCAACCAACAGGGACTAAACCACTACCCAAAGAGTACACATGGACCAACCCATGGTTCCAGCTACATATGTAACAGAGGATGGCCTTGTTGGGCACCAATAGGAGGAGAAGCCCTTGGTCCTGCCAAGGCTGAACCCCCGCCCCACGGTAAGTGAATGTCAGGACCGGGAGGCAGGAAGGACTGCTGGGGAGAGGAAAAGCCCTCATAGAAGAAGGGGGAGGGAGATGGGATAGAAAACTTATGGACAGGAAACTAAGAAAGGGAATAACATTTGAAATGTTAATAAAAACTATCCAATAATAAAAAGAAATATGAGTATAATTGCAGTATATTTTGCATTCATAGTAAACTGTCAAAAATAAAGAAAAAGATGTATGAAAAGATGCTTTAGAAAACTGGTTTCCAAAAATATGGACATATTGGCATAACAGCAGAGGGTGGATATTTTTACTAGAAAGGAATGTTTCTGTGTATCAATAAATTAAGAAATGGATTGTTAGAAACCTAGTAAGAACTGGACAGAATAAGCTAACAGAAAGTGAGGGAATAGTTATAAGGAAATATATTCTCATTTAAAATAGCAAATAAAGTCACTCTATCATGTACTAAATAAAATTAAAAATTAAACATTCCCTCAGGAAAAAATGTTGCACTCTGTTTTAGGGGAAAGTAAAGCTTCTACCGAAAAAGACCTTTTTTGGTAGTTGAGTAAATTATCTATAAGTAACACTATTTTGTCTCTGCTTACACTTATCCAAAGCCTGAGGGAAAATGCGAACATAGAGAAAAAGGAGATTCTAAATTGTCAAAATATAATCCATGATAAAAAAAAAAATAGCCTAGCTACTTATGCCATTTTCAGAAAAGAAAATTCTTGCTAGGAAAGAAGAAACATTATCCAGTGATTACCAGTGGGTCATGAGCAAAGGGTGCTCAATGTTTTCAAGAGTAGAATTTAATCACTAAAAGGAAAACTGTAAGAGTAATATAAGAAAAACGCCAATACTGGCAAAGAACTGTTTGAAATTTTGAGTGCTGTGATTTGGTAACAGATAGAAGGCAGTTTATAACACAGGTAGTAACAAAAGAAAATGAGCGATTATTTGGAAGCTTTTAGTAGATGATAAAAAAAAAAAACATTTCTATGCAATTACAAAAGGAAAATTGTTGAGAAATAGAAAAAGGAAGAAGAGTGACAGAAAGAAAAGAAAGGGAGAGGGATGGGTGATTAGAGACAGGGAGGAAAGGAAGGAGCAGGGAAGGGGAGAAGGGAGGAAGAGAAGGAGATGGAGAGGGAGAGGGAGAGGGAAAGAGAGAGGGGGGGGAGAGAGAGAACAGTGCTGACTCTGTCTCTGAAAAATATCTGAATGAGAGAATAATGACTTCCTGAAGACTCCCTGGTAAGAATAGTTTTTTTTCTCCATTAAGGATGATCAAAGTGGCCACTTAATGATGCGACCTCTTCAAAGTGCATCCCAGGAAGTTTTTTCCTTAAATTGTTTATATATCAAACACAATTATATCCCAAGTGTTCATCAAAACCACAAAGCATGATTTTCAGAATTCGGGAAGTAAAACATACTGACCTAAACAAACCATATGAGAGAGCAACCGGTTCTATTACCAGTGAACTGAAGCTGCATTGTTATTTCCAACTGATAGTTCTTTTCCTTAGCTCAAGATCTAATGACCACTTGACAGATTAACAATGATTCTTGAACATTTTTCAAACAGCCATATTGAAAATGGACAATGTAAACTTTCAAAGTGACCTTTCCAACTTCCCCCATATGTTTTGTTTAGAACGAATGTCCTCTATAATCCACTGTGAACAATCTCTGATAACTCGGGGTTATACATACTAGTAATACACAACTTCGTGAACTATGAAGAAATATCTAGAGTCAGTCCATGTTTCTCCATCATTGTTGTCTCAATCCTAGGAAAAGAGGACACATTTTCTCAGCTTTCTATTTCCCTATTTCTATATTTTCTATTTCTCTGCCTCTATGTTTGTCCCTCTAGCCTGTGAGCCATAGATAAGGAGAATAAAAATTTTAAGGATAAATGGAATCATGCATCTCACTTGTTTTACTGATTAGTTTTCACGTTCAACACAATCTAAAATCACCTAAGAAGAGAGTCTCAATGAAAGATTATCTGAATCAGTGGGCCTTGTAGCATGTCTAGATGGGGGATTCTCTTTATTTCATTAAGTGATGTGAGAAGAGCCAGCCTGAAATGGGCATTCCCTAAAATGTATAAGAGTAAAGAATACCAGGTGATGCATTCATTCACTTTCTCTACTGTGACTAGTTGATTCAAATTCATGTTTGAACTGACATTTTTGGAATGTAATGCAGAACTACTTATTAAATTCTTCCTCCCCTATTTTTCTCAGAGTGTTCTTGTCACTGCTGTAAGTATTAAAGTAGAACACTCATGAATAAAATATTTTAAAATAAGTCGCCCCTGTCTATTGCACCCAGCTCTATCTTTTCCCTTCTAAGTAGTATCATGCCTGGGGATTTTGATGAACAAGATGCCCCATACTTTTTACTAAAATAAACCACTGTCTATCTAAAATTCAATTTTATCTTTGTGTGCCATATTCTGACAACTCCAGACCTAGAACTCTTCTAATTTGTCCCTAAAATGGAAGCTATATTAATAATTTTAATCTCCTCCTCAAACTTACCTTTAACTGGTATAACATAATATCATCCATTCCAGTTACCATAAATACACATCTAGGTTTTACTTGCCAAGCTAAACTCTTCTTTCTAGATATATCTTAGGTCCCATGTTCTAAGACAAATATAGTTCACCTAATTGATTGACATTATAGAATTAAATTCTCAGCTTCCATTCCTCCATTCTCTCTCTCTCTCTCTCTCTCTATATATATATATATATATATATATATATATATATATATATATATATATATATATATATATATATATATATACACACACATACATATATACTTGCCTTGGTATGATATCCTCGATCTTAGCAAAAAACCATGGAACTAATTGAGTATGAATTTATGAAAGTAAAGGAAGGAATCTACACATTCATGCAGCTTTCTGCTTGTAGTTAATGTTCTTAAAACATTTCTCTAATTTGAACCAATTCACCTGACAAGTTATCACATGCTGCTCATTAATGCTACTCATAGTTGTAAATTAAATAATTGTAGGCTTGTATTTTTCAAAACCTTCTTTGTTTAGGATTCTTAATTACTTCAACTTCCCTTCTAGTTCACTGAACAGGAGTAGGGGAGCAAGAATGTTAATAGGAAAAGGAATTGTGGACCAATTTAGAAATAGTTCATTGGGGAGATTCCACTTTTCGTTTTCAGGATGCCAGCAGTTCAGTTCAGTAGCAAACACTAAACAAGTATCAGTAGTCGTGGCTCGATCCAAAAGAATTAGCAAGGTGCCAATGAATCATAACAGAGATGGCAGAAGCAGTCAGAATCAATCAGAATACCATGAGAAGTTCTTTCATGCACTTCTCTCTACAAAGTGAAGAGCAGCAAGGACCAGTGAAGACCAAGAAAGAGCGCAAAAGACCAGCAAAGAAGTGAGATGAGCACCAGCAAAGACCAACTAAGAAGATAAGTGTTTAAAGCTATAGTCATGTACGAGCATCCTCTCACTGTTTTGGGTGATCTATTTATAGTCTTTTTAAAAATCACATGCTTTTAGAAAGCTTCTAGAAAAACCTCACATGACACAACTGAGTTTTTGAGAAACCAGAAGCTTCCATATCAGGTAATGGCACAATGACTTGACAATTTGGATTTCAAAATCAAATTCCACTATTATGTTATAATAACATCTAGCCGGAGTCCTACTCAATTTCCATCTCATCACTATGCCAGGGACACTATTTCCTCAAACGCAGATTCTAGATCGTATATACCTTGCAAATTATTCACTCTAATAGTTTGATATTAATTTGATTATTGTAACTTATTCCAGGAAACTGAGTTAAGCAAGAGAGTACACTTTAATATCATTTTGTTAAGGATAATGGATTGGGACGAGGCTACAATTCAAGCATTTGGGTGATGGAGGCAGAAGGTTTGTGAGTTCCAGTTATCCCTTAGCTACATGAGTTTGACACCAACCTCAACTACATGAAACCCTGGGTTGTTTGGTTGGTTGGTTGGTTTTGTTTCAGGAAAACAGTATAGGCTGTGGGTCTAAATCCAATTATCTGTCTAGTTACAGTAGGTTGGTGAACTGAATCCTCAAACGTTAATATTCTTACAAATCCAGCTACATCCTAGGAATATAATGTGCAGTATATGAAATAATCATCCATGCATAAAACTATGCACCCAAAATCCAAGGTCTTATATAATCTTGACACTGCTGAAATCAATCAGCTAATTAGATGTTTTTTTCATCCATTGGCATTCACAGACATCAATTCAGATAATTAAGTTACTAGACAGATAATAAAAATGACTAACCTCAAGTCACATGAAGAAAACTAGAAATGGGGAGTGTTGGTGGAGATGTTTACATAGGCATTCAATGTTTTCTCTATTTAAGTTTTGCTTGACCTAGCCAACTGTAGCCAGATGAAAACCTCTACCCAGTCTTTTGATTTTTTAAATGGAGGGATAAACCTTAGAATATGTACATGAAGACTTTTAATTTAAAGTACTAGCAACAATTAAAATACTTTTCAAACTTTGTGCAAAATCATCATCACATTAGCAAGTGAAATTATAAATTATTTTATCAAAAACTAGTCATATAAAGATACAACTATGACATAAATGAAGATATGTATTTATAATTATTAAGAAACCAAATATTAACTTTTTCTGAAAAACACAAATCAAGCACAAAGAAATAGAGAAATCACATTAATTTATCCATCTTGGAAGCCCTCATTTAATTCAATCATTATAATTCATTTTGCAGGTTCCAAAATTCATATGTTTGAAGAGATATCTGAGTGACACATGGTGGTCACAGCTAGGACCTTCTCTTTGCTCTGAAATTTGTTATTTTAAGGAAGTTGAACCAGCTCTTATCCATCATTTGAGAGGATAGGTGTCACCAGAGTTCTATGAAGACCCTGCTGCTACCAGCCTGTGATGGTTTGTATATGTTTGCCCCCAGGGAGTTGCACTATTAGAAGGTATGGCATTGCTGGACTAGGTGTTTCACTGTGGGTATGAAATTTAAGACTCATCCTAGCTGCCTGGAAGCCAGTATTCAGCTAGCATCCATTACAAGAAGATGTAGAATTCTCAGCTCCTCCTGTACCATGCCTGCCTAGATCCTGCCATATTGCCACATTGATGATAATGAACTGAACCTCTGATCATGTAAGCCAGCCCCAGTTAAATGTTGTCCTTATAATACTTGCCTTGGTCACTGTGTCTGTTCACAACAGTAAAACCCTAACCAAGATAAAGTCCCTTCTCAGGACTGGAATGAAGTTTCTAGATTAGCAATCAACAACAAGAAATGCACCGTTCCGAGCTGTGCAAAAATAAATAAATAAATAAATAAATAAATAAATAAATAAATAAATAAATAAATAAATAAATAAATACGTTAGGATTCTTAGAAATAGGTAGGCTTCTTCCACACTAGGCTTTTCCTTTAAAAGAAGTTTTATACTTGTAGAAAATGGATCTTGAGCAGACCTCACCAGAACTGTTATTGAAATTGCTACTGACCAGAAAAATCTCTCCATAATATGTGCTGTGATTCATTCACTCCAATTGACTCTGGAATAGCTATGTCCCTGGAGTGTTTCTTGAGTCATTATTTACCATGTGCTTCTCTACTTTAAGCAAATTAAATTACCAGTAGATAGAATAAGAGGTTTGAAAAGGAAGAGAAAAATACAGATACTGTACACTGTTTGGTAAAATAGAAGAAAAGAAACACTTCATATGCCTACAAGTGATATCTTTGCAGTCTGGTAAGTAAGCACCTCACCAAATCAAGGGGCATTTCAGCAATAATTTCAACAGATGGCAAAGAATTCCAGGCTTCAGCACATTAAGAACTTGCAAGTTCAGCAAACTGACATCTTCCCAACTCGAGACTGAGTTAAGAGAAGAAATATGACAATATGTATGGGTTTTATCAAGGTGAGATTTTTCCAATATTTATTTCTTTTATACTTATGAGTAAATAACCAGAGCATCTTAGACATTATTAGAGTATGTATGCAGGTGCTTGGGTGTATTGGTAGATTTGTGTACCTATACATACAGACTGGAAGCTAGCTCGGATGCCGTTCCTTAGAAAATATCTACCTTGGTTTTAAATATAGGGTTTCTTACTCACCCGTGCTCATCAAGTAAGCCAAACTATCAGACCAGAGAGCTCCAGGGACAAACTCAGATTCTTGCATTGGCATAGCAAGCATCATAGCAGCTGAACTATTTCTTCAGCCCTTAGAATACGAGTTTTAAAAATTATGTGAAGGTGGAAACATTTTTGAAAAGAAAAGAGCAATGTATGTGTGCACTAAAATAATCAATAAACAATGTGTTAAGAATTTCTCATTATGCATAGTTTTCTCAAGGGAAGCATTCGACACATGAACACTGGAAAACACTCATTATGGTGAGGTTTATAATATAGAAGAACCACTTCATTTGCACATTAGTAATTTTGTAATGTGTGTTTCAGACACAGCACCATGAAATTCTGTTAATGAAGCTGCAGCCCTGAGTTTGTTGGTCTTCATGAAATGTCACCTTAGCAGTCCGAGGATTGAGTCTCAAAGTGTGAAAGAATGTGAGGCAGTCTAGAGGATCTGTGATGGCTGATGTTTAAAGCAGATGATGCAAAGTAGAGAAAGAAAGAATTAGGTAAAAATGTATGCCAGAAAGATTAAAACAGAGACTGAAGGAACACCCATTCAGAGCCTGCACCACATGTGGCCCATACATATACAGCCACCCAATTAGACAAGATGGATGAGGCCAAGAAGTGCAGACCGACAGGACCCGGGATGTAGATCGCTTCCTGAGAGACACAGCCAGAATACAGCAAATACAGAGGAATGCCAGCAGCAAACCACTGAACTGAGAATAGGACCCCGTTGAAGGAATCAGAGAAAGAACTGAAGAGCTTGAAGGGGCTTGAACCCCATATGAACAACAATGCCAAGCAACCAGAGCTTCCAGGAGTAAGCCACTACCTAAAGACTATACATGGACTGACCCTGGACTCTGACCTCATAGTAGCAATGAATATCCTAGTAAGAGCACAGTGGAAGGGGAAGCCCTGGGTCCTGCTAAAGACTGAACCCCCAGTGAACTAGACTGTTGGGGGAGGGCGGCAATGGGGGAGGGTGGGGAGGAACACCCATAAGGAAGGGGAGGGGGAGGGGGATGTTTGCCCAGAAACTGGGAAAGGGAATAACACTCGAAATGTATATAAGAAATACTCAAGTTAATAAAAAAAAAAAAGTGACTTATTTAACACCTCAAAAAAAAAAAAATGTATGCCAGAACGAGCTTTGGATTCACAGGCACAATAGAGATTCAGGCTGATAGTCTTGATGATGGTGTTGAGTGTTACTTAAGCTGATTTAGTCTTCTTTACCTAAGAAAGTGTATTTTCTGCAGCAAGTTCATATGTTATTTCTTTGTCAAGTGTAAGCACTATTTTTTTACAGAAACTATAAAGTGTGTAGTTGGTTTCAGAAATTTTCGAACCTAGAAAGAGCACAACCTTGATTTTAGTTTTTACTCTGCAATTTATATGGTTCTAAATTTCTACAGAATGTCCCTAGTAAGATTCTGACGCACCCTGAGTGCAAGCACTCTGTATTCTGACCACCTTGGGACCCATAAGGAATCATTTATCTGCTTACTCAGTATTCCTCCTTCTGTGCTGCTAACATGAAGGAAAGGAGCTTTTGTCTTTGAGAAGAAAGTCTTGAAGAGTAACATACATCTTCATTCTTACCAAAGCCCTTCTTTATGGATGAGTCATATTATTTTATCTTCTAAGCACAGTACCAGAAAAAGAAAGCTGGTTTCTTGAAATAGACATTTTTTTTTCTATGAATGACACGAAAAATTCATGCCACTAAGTCTGTATTTGTGCAATTCTAACATGTTCCTTTCTTTCTTCGCTAGAATTTGAAGTTCATAAGTGGAAGGAAACTTGGAAACTACCAAATTCAAATTCCTAGGGTATACACACACACACACACACACACACACACACACACAGAGAGAGAGAGAGAGAGAGAGAGAGAGAGAGAGAGAGAGAGAGAGAGAGAGAGAGAGATCGATCCTAGGAGTTTAATATGAGTATATGAGTGTGTGTGTGTGTGTGTGTGTGTGTGTGTTTGTGTGTGTGTGTCTGTGTGTGTGTGTGTGTTTGTGTGTGTGATTCCATTTGCCAGGTTCTTTTAGATGCCTCATAATAGGAAAATTTTATATAGATAAGTCTGGTCTCCTTGCTGTATATTCTTTTTTTAAAGTAGTCATGCTTTCTCTTTTTAGTTCTTGGTCCCTGAGAGAAGAGTGTCTCTGCTTGCTTGTACTGCATGCTAGCATGATCTTGCCATCAATCTATAATGAAACCAAACTCTACAACCTCTTGGAATATTCAATTTCCTAAACTTTTATAATAGAACCACTCTCCTGAACTGTTCTCAGATAAGTAGCATCTAATTTTAATCTCAAGCCCAGCTCCATTGTTTGTTCCTTAAAATTCAGGTACATTTTAGGGTGTGTGGGAAGACAGGAATAAAGCGACCAGGCCAAATGTCTCTTTGGGAAGCTAGAAAAAAATCTTGAAAAAAGTCCGATGAAACAACGAAAAAAAAAAAAGTAGAGAGAGAGAGAGAGAGAGAGAGAGAGAGAGAGAGAGAGAGAAACACATAAGTATGTCTTGCCAAGCCTGCAATACTAACAGAAAAGAGAAACTTGTGATAGGACACACACAGTGGCTATAGATACATTTGAAACAAACAGGATGAAAGGCAAGGATATCTACTATTAACTAATAAATAATGATCTGACACAGTAAAAGTAAAATAAGCATTGAAATAGAAATACAAAAGACTTTCCACTTCAGGTAGATGATACTGACAAGAAGGCATAATCTCTACGGAGTGCTCATAACACACAAGCATAATCATGCATGTTACACATCCATATTGAGAGCAAAATGCTCATGAGCAGGCAAGACCAACAGAATCTATAAGAACTGAGGATTACACTGAACAATAACCAGAGAAATTTGCAGACAGGAAAAGCTTATTTCCTTATAGGCCAGAGCTCTGGATATTACAGAGGAGCAGGACAGAATGATACCTAGAACACTCCCATTGATTCATTTCCCCCAGGGGTTCTAGGCCTGAAGAAATAGAAGCTTCAACAATGCAAAGAAATCAAGAAGAATGTTTAATTTATTGAGAATTAATTATGAAGACCCACCTTCCATTAAACTGTACATCATTGTTCATGTTCTCTTTTTCTTCTCAAAGACCTGTTCAATATCATAGAAATTAGGCATATTACATTGTTCTATACTCAAACTGTTGTTTGGGTAGATTAGTTGGGAAATAAAAAAAAATAGAATTTAACTTTGGTTTTTGCTTCAAGAATTTCCTGAAAACCAACATGTCTTGGCCAATGTTAGCAGATCTGACCAAAAATCTCTCCTATCAGATCCATGGTTATTTTTATGGGAGCAGGATTATTCAGTACACAAAAATGTATTCAGCACATCTTAACTTAATACCCTCTTTTCATTTTGTCAAAAAAAGCAAAAACTATACCACAAACTTCAGTCTCAATTCATTCTTCTTCTTGGGAATTTACATCACAACTCTGAACATAGACCAGAAAGCCATACAAGCATTGCTGCTTTCCGAGTGCCTTGATGAAATTCTGTTGAGGGTTTTACTCTGACTTGTGCTGTAACTGGTCAAATTCACTGGGCTCAAATGCTAGCTCAGTTCTAGCTTGTGTTTACCATGTTAGCATGAGGACTTGAACTCAACCACCACAAATCTCCGAGTTCTAATTGCTTCTTTGTTGCTGGGATATAACATCCAGAACCAAAGCACCTTAGGGGTGGAAGGTTGGCGGGGGTGGGAGGATGGGGGAGTTCTATGTACATTTCACAGTACATATTAAAGGAAAGTCAGGTCAGGACCTTAAATCAGAAACCATTGGGAAATGCTATTTACTGGCTTACTTAGCTATCTTTCTTGTATATTACAGGACACTAGGAAAATGATGCCATTGACAATGGGCTGGACCCTACTATATCATTTGACAATCACTCACAGGCGTGCCCATAGGAAAATCTGATTTGGGTAATCCTTCAGTTGGGATTTCCTTCTGAAATGACTTTAGGTTATATCAAATTGACAGTTAAAGCTAGTTTGAAAAACAAATAAAAGGAGCAAGGCATGGACGATCCAGCTTTTGGGAGAAAGAGACAGGCAGACCTCTGGGGATCAAAACCAATTCAATTTGTCCTATTGTATGAACTCTGGGACATTAAGACAACTGTCTCAAAAGCCACAAACAAAGCACAAGGGAGTCAGATCCTGAGGGAAACAACAACAACAAAGCAAAAACAAAGATCAAAAAAACAAAAACAATAAACAAAGTCAACTCTGGCTTCCACAGACATAGGCACACACGTGAAGCTATACTCACAGAAACTCCAAAGTAGACAAAAATAAAAATAATAAATAAGTATAATTGAAATTGTTTAATTGAAATTTTTCAGTAGACATGTGGAAGGCAACAGCTGACACACATGAGCATGTCACTAAGAAGAAGTGGAGGCAAAACAACCAAGTATATCCTCATTGCAGCTCAGACCAGAGGTACACTTCTCTCAGAACCTTGGAGCTAACTGGGTATTATGTTGTCAAGCTTTTCTTTCTTTGTTTCTCTTTCTGTTTGTTTCTTTATTTCTTTTTCTTCCTTTCTTTCTGTGCCCCCAATTTCATAGTACATTTTGTCTCTTAGAAATAAAGAAGATATTTTATAAATTTTTTTCTTATCACAAGTTTTAAAACATGTTTCTTTGCTTAAAGTCTGCTGTTAGCACATACATGGCTTTTATGTGATATAAATGTTAATTTTAATATAAATATGCTTTAAATTAACACAGCAGTTGTTCAACAAAGACCCTGAGAAGCCAACATTTATTTAGGACTTTACTGCAATACCTGGGCAGTCATTGATCTGTATTTTAATTCTTTAATCCCATTCTAAATTTTCATAGTAGTTGCATTTAGATCCTTCAATACTCCAGCTGAACCCTTATGATATCTGTTCTTCTCCCTTCACATGATTCAATCTGTCTTACATTTCTCTCATTTTCCCTCTCCTAGCTGACAGAAGTCCTGCCTCATTCTTTCTTCATTAAGTGATCAGTTTTTTTGGGCAAGGTAGAGAATAAATGGTAAGCTTCATTTACACAAACTTGAGACAAGAGATTCTTGACATGAGGATTGCAAAGCCCTGTCCAGACTGAAAGAAGATATGAGGTCAGATAGAGCACCATTAGAATAACACAAGGATAAACTTTATACAGTGCACAAAAAACATTATGCCTACATCTCCCCCTTTTGTCTAATAAAAAATTATTTCTCTTATAGTAATCTATATACAATAACAATTATGAAAACCAACTGTTATGATTTACATTAATATCTAGTCTATAAGTATTAAGCAAGTTTGGTTAAAATACTTTTATCTATCCTATCTTGGGGAGTTCAGAGTTCTGTACCTATAAAATTTTCTATTATAATTTGCATTAATAACCTAAAAATATCTATTTAACTCTTATACAAGTTAAATTTATATGTGAGATTATCACTATTTATTCTTCAACTCCATCAGGGACTTGAGAAGGGATAAATATTATCTGAGTATGCATGAAGGTATGCAGTGCTAGCTTGCCACATTTGAAGCAGCAAGTTCCTTGATACTCGTCATCTTCTTTGATTTGAATTGGGGGTACTGCCATGCTCAGACCTGACTAATTGTCAAAAACTAAAGATCTTTTAATAACAAAATAACTTTAAATGCCATATTATGTGGAACACTGTTGTTTTTTTTTGAAGTCCAACTTATCTATCTATAGTATATGTTGTCAAACATTGCTTTTAGCTATTTTTTTATCTGAAGAAACTTAAAAACATATTATTTCAGTTAACTAGACTAGCATTTAACATTACTTTGAGTTTGATTCCCTGAGTACTGCATCGCATTTTTTATTCTTAACAGTTTATAAAAGCAGCTTTCAAAAGGACTAAAACTTTGCATTATATTTTTAAGTATTATATAGATGCATTATCTTAAATAAAAGTTGAAACCTATATACATAGTATATTGTAATTAAAATATAACCTAAGTTTTGAATCAACATACAAAATTCTATAACAATGTAATAAAATAACCTTAATATGTACTAATATACAAAATGTATATCAATATAGGATATTTAGCTTATTAATGCCTTTTGGTCTAAATATAGATTCAATAACCTACCAATCATTTTTATTATTCCTATATCCCCCCTCTTTTTTATCACCTTTTTAGTACATATTTAATCTCAATCTGGCACATTTACCCTGCCTTTGTTAATTTAGCTCCCAGTTAAAAAGCACACAACTTTTAAATTTATAACAAGCATTTACACCACTAGAGCTGGGCAGATATTTACCCTCTAAACTATTAGTATTTACTTCCTTGTCAATAACCCCAAGTTTATAATTTTTCATGTTCAATCTGAGAAGCTCTTAACATTAATTGGTCACTCCCATGGTCATATTTTCATGACTCATCTATCCAAGGTATTTTCTCTTTCTTTTCTTCTTCTCTTCTTGTGGTCTCTGCCTCAGACCCCAATTCTATCTCTCTTCTGTCTAGCTATAGGTTGTAGGCATCTTTATTTATCAATCAGGGATAACTTGGGGAGGTAAGGTTACATTCCATCACTTGGGTCTATGTGTGAATTCTCTTGTATCTGGGGACGACCAAGACTTTGGGGCCAGTATTTAGCATTATAATACACACAAACAAACAAACAAACAAACAAACAAACCTCAACATTTCTGGCATTTTGTCTAAATAGTCTCTTTCTCTTATAATAACAATGTATTCTGATGGTTTATTAAGGAAGTGTCACTGTTAGGAGGTGTGGCCTTGCTAGAGTAGGTGTGTCACTGTGGGTCTGCAATTTAAGACCTTTATCCTAGCTTCCAGGAAGCCAGGCATCTCCTGTTTGCCTTCAGAACAAGAAGTAAAACTCTCAACTATCCCTACCCATTCTGCTTGCATGCTGCCATGCTCCTGTCTTGATAATAGATTGAACCTCTGAGCCTATAAGCCAGCCCCAATTAAATGTTGTCCTTTTAAGAATTATATTGGTCAAAAAATAAATAAAAATAAATTAAAAAAAGAATTGTATTGGTCATGATATCTATTCAGAGCATTAAAACCGTAACTAAGAAACATGTAGTAGGAACAATTATGAAATAATTATGAAAATTATTAAGTAAGAGATATATCCAAAAAGTCTAATCTGTTTATATTTGATAACTCAGTAAAAAGTATTCAATTATCTATCCATGCCCGATGAGTTCAGAGGTCTTTATCTAAATTAGATTTTATCCTAACTTGTATAATTAACGCAAAAATATCTTTTTAGACCTGAAATATCTTTTTAAATGTTAAACAACTTAAGTTTGTGAGACTATAATTACCTCATCTTCAACACCATCAGAGACTTGAGAAGGAATAAATATTATGGGAGTACAAAGGAAATGTAGCAATGCAGTGTACAAAAATGATAGAAATGAAAGAGATAGCTGACTGCTTTAACAGTCCACAATATTCTCTATAACATTAGAGCATCTATCTGGAGCCTTCTGACCAAGAATCTTATGAAAAGTAGGAATTATTAAGTGCTTATTAACCCTGTCTTGGCAGAACATGGAAATTGACAATCCTGATTTCATATGTTCCTTTAGGACATTTTGTCAGAGGACGAAGTTAGGGCATATTCTTTGTACAGTGGCTAGCTTACCAAAATTGAAGCAACTCCATATTAAGGGTTTTGATGCTCATCATCCTTTCCTAAGTCAAATGTGATACTGCCAGGAATGGACATGTCACAATGTCAAAAAAATCTTAAATGAATAAAATTATGTTTAAATGCTATAGTCTGTAAATCTATGTTGTATTGACAGACCATTTACCTATTCATGGCATATCTGAATGAGCAAACGTTGACTATTTCCAGCTACACCTATCTCTTCAACTTAGTATGTTTTTTCTGTGATAAGTTGAGACTAGTGTCTAACATGATCATGGGTTTGATTGATTTACTATTTATTTGTATTATTTATTTATTTTAAACAGTTTTTAATAGGAGGTATTAAAAGAAGTGGGACTAATTCTTATATTTTTCATTGGATATTTTATTTATTTACATTTCAAATGTTATCCTCTTCCCAGTTCCCCCTCCAAAAACCCCATACCATCTTCCCTCCCCCTAACTCAATGAGGGGGCTCTCCTACCCACCTATCTTATATTTTTAAATGAGTTGTACAGGCATGATACCCAAACAAGAGTTGAGCCATACATGTATCATGCTGTAAAAAATAAATACTAAATTCTGTATCAATATACAAAGATTTATACCAATAAAAACCTTAAACCTGTACCAATTCATAAAATCTGTACAAATGCAATCAAATACAACCTCAATTCTGCATCACAACACAAAGATCTCTATAAAATGATTTTTTGGTTTAAGAGTAGATTTAATAATCTGCCCCTAGTTGTTTGATTTCTTATATTTCTATATCCTGCCTGTTTCTTTTCAACCCCAACATACCATATTTGCTCCCATGCATTCTGCAGTTGAAGGTATGGCATATTTATTTTGATCTAATCAATCAGTTCTTTCTAAACACCAGTGTATTTTAGTAGTAGTGCTATTTGTCTCAACAACATTAAAAATTTCAAAGTCAGAAAAGGATTATTAAATCTATCTGTTGGAAATTTCTTACAACAATCCCTCCTAACTCTGTTCATTGACATTACCTTTACAGTCTTATAGCTTCTCTGCAAATTTTTTTGACCTATATGCTTTTAAGCTCTATCTATAGCAAGTTTCATACCACAATGTCTAAAATATTGTTGTATTCCAACAGATGTATTTTTTTTATTAACTTGTTTATTTCTTATATACATTTCGAGTGTTATTCCCTTTCCCGGTTTCCGGGCAAACATCCCCCTCACCCCTCCCCTTCCCCATGGGTGTTCCCCTCCCCATCCTCCCCCCATTGCCACCCTCCCCCCAACAATCTAGTTCACTGGGGGTTCAGTCTTAGCAGGACCCAGGGCTTCCCCTTCCAATCTGTAAAGGCATTTCGAAGACAGTCACCATCTCTAATAAATATGCAATCAGAATCATCCACTTCTGGGTATATATCAATATATCAATATATCAAGATAGATTGATAGATAGATAGATAGATAGATAGATAGATAGATAGATAGATAGATTCTTTAAACTCTACAAAATAAATATATGTTATAATATGACATTGCTCTAAGGTGATATTACTGAATCAAATCGGAATTGTTAATTTAGCATATAGACCCTTAACTAGTAATTGTCCTTGACAATATAAATATAACATGTATTCTGACTATGTTGGTTCATAGAACCTTTTTTGTGTACCTTTTATTCTAATGTTTTCTCTAAGCCTTACCTTCTCTCTGTTGTGTATTCTGACCTATAAATCTTTGATTTATGGCTTCTATTCTAGCAGCTAATTTTAAAAGAATATATGGAACTACAGTTATTAATAAACATGTTATTTGTATGTTCCAAATCAAAACAACTGGGATCAAAATGCACTCTTTTAGAGTGTTTTGCATAGATTAATGTGGAAAATATGTTAATCTCTCTAACTCTCTCTATTGAGACATTATTTTATTATTTAAGTATTGTATTTTTGACTATATTCAATTTATTTATTTATTTCATTTTTATCATCTATATATCTTTGAAAACATTTTATCTATTTCTTCTTTTCTATCCTTCAAAGACTTTATTTTTTATTTTTAAAGTAGATATTTTTCTTCTAAATTTTTATACAGAGTTTCTTTTTAGCATTAAATAATAATTTCAAACACTGTTAAATTTTGCAGGAGTTTAGCTGTGGTCGGATGTTTTTTCTGTCTTTCAGTCTCCTCAGGGGTTCAATTCAGACACTGTGTTGTGCTTCACTATGTCCTACTCGTTTCTTTCATAGGAAAGACTTATTATGCCTTTAATTTGAAAAGATGTCCTACCTCAACAGATTCTTGACCATTTCCTTACTCTGGGAAGTTGTTGAGTCCCAGGTGCTGGCTCCATAGACAGCATGTGACTGACTATCATAAGCCCCCTCTTTGTGTCTTGGCAGGAGAAGTTCTCACAGCTTTAGAATCCACTGGCTGAGAAATTGCTGGATTTGGAAAATGCTGTGGGGCCACTCTGTTTGACGAGTTAGTCTTTCTATTTAGTAGGGACTTTCTTAAATAAATAAAATAAATAAGAAATGCCATTGCTTTGTTTCTCCAGGGTATTCTGTTTTTAATCAGAGAGGAATCTATTCAAGAAGCACCTGAGCTCTTGCCTAAGAAACTGTAGTTGCTAAGTAACTGCTCTTGTGTGGATAGCAAGAGTCTCCATGCAGGCCATTCTGCTCAGCTTCTTCATGGGAGGAGGTTCTGGGGCAGAAGCAAAATGACTGCAAGTGAATCTCAGCCTCACAGCTCCATAGGAAAGAGAGAGCTCCATAGATCTCCAAGAGAGGAGAGCTGTCTCCTCTGCTTTCTACCAAGAACTCCATCTAATAGTCTGAACACCACTTATAAAGGTACGAATATTATGCCATCCAAGTTCTGTGCCAAGGGTAAATGTTAATTTTAATATGTGTATGTTTGGATATCCAGTATTTGATGCTTTGGTGGGAGAACTGGGCTCTGATGTTGTCAAGTAGTCTTGGTTCCTCTTGCTTAGGTTCCTGTGTTTGCCTCTCACTATCAGGTTGTCCCTTGTGTTAACTTGTCTTGCTGTCTCTGACAGTGGCTTCATTCTTCAGTAAGCGTGTATGTCAGCAATCCTGTAGACCTGCTGTCTCCCAGCGGGATCTGGGTACAGATTAATGTTGCACCTTGTGAGCTTCGGCACATGCAGTAACTGAAAGGGTCCTGCTCCTGACAGCTCATTGGTTCCTGTGTTCAGAGGGCACTAGGTAGGTTTCTTGTGCCAGGAAAGTAAGAAGTGGTGTTCTCCCCTGCTCTCTCAGGATTGTCCATACTTCTGAGAGGCCAGTTCTCTCCCCCATGGAATTTAGGTACCGAGAGTTGGGCCCAGGTCAGCTCTGGGCTCAGGTAGAAATCAGAAGGGTCCTATGCCAGACTGCTCCTAGTTTTGTGTGTCCTGAGTGATCTAGATGGGTCACTGAGAGCAGAAGTTTTGGTCTTACCTCTGCACTCATGTGTGTCAGAGCTCCTGGCAACTGGCTTTCCTTTATGCAAGATCATTTTCAAGCTTTACCTCAATACCTGGGCAGTCATTAGACATATTTTAATCCTGTAACTAATCTGACCACGTCCCAACCAAAATCCCCAATATCCTTGTGCCTAAGGCCTTCCATGGTCTAAGTCAAACATCATGATATCTTTTCTCCTTCATCCTCTTGACTCAATCTGTCTTACTGCGCTCTCTCTCTCTCTCTCTCTCTCTCTCTCTCTCTCTCTCTCTCTCTCTCTCTTTCTCTCTCTCTCTCTCTCACCCCCACTTTCCCCACCCCCACCCCATCCCAGCTGCCAGAAGGTCCCTCCCTATTCTCTCTTTTGCCTAGTCACTAGGTGATCATAGTTTATTGAAAAGTCAGAGAATAAATGATAAGCACTGTCTACAAGTAGTGAAACAGGAGATTCTTTAAAAACTGAAAAAAAATATATGAAGGCAAGATAAATCAGCATCTGAATAACTCAAGGTTAAACTTTCCACAATGCACAAAAACACTATGCCTACAACCTGATATTATCTTTCGTGTTAAGTGTATGAGGAGAATTTTACAAGAAAACAAATTCCAAATCTATATTTCCAGCAGCTGCTAAGATTTACAAGATCAAAAAACACTATACTGCTACTCAGCAAAAACAACATTGCCTCTGGTACCTTACTAACATATGTAAAAACTTTTCTTTTTTTTTCTCCATCTTTATTAAATTGGGTATTTCTTATTTACATTACAATTATTCCCTTTCCTGGTTTCAAGGCAAACATCCCCCTAACCCGTCCCCCTACCATTTTACCCCACCATGACCACCTCCCCCCAACAATCCCCTCCCACTGGTGCTCTTACTAGACTACTCGTTGTTACCTATGCAGATAGAGCCCAGAATCAGCCCCTGTATAGTCTTTGGGTAGTGGCTTAGTCCCTGGAAGCCCTGGTTGCTTGGCATTGTTGTTCATATGGGGTCTCAAGCCCTTCAAGTTCTCTAAATCCTTTCTCTGATTCCTTCAATGAGGGTCCCGTTCTCAGTTCAGTGGTTTGCTGCTGGCATTCGCCTATGTATTTGCTGTATTCCGCCTGTGTCTCTCAGGAGAGATCTACATCCGGCTCCTGTTGGCCTGCACTTCTTTGCTTCATCCATCCTATCTAGTTTGGTGGCTGTATATGTATGGGCCACATGTGGGGCAGGCTCTGAATTGGTGTTTCTTCAGTCTCTGTTCTAAATTTTGCCTCCCTACCCCCTCCCAAGGGTATTCTTGTTCTCCTTTTAAAGAAAGAGTGAAGCATCTGCATTTTGGTCATCCTTCTTCAGTTTCATATGTTCTGTACATTTAAGGTAATTCGACAATTTGGACTAATATCCACATATCAATGAGTGCATACCATGTGAGTTTTTCTGTGATTGGGTTACCTCACTCAGGATGATATTTCCCAGTTTCATCCATTTGCCTATGAATTTCATAAAGTCATTGTTTTTGATAGCTCAGTAATATTCCATTATGTAGATGTACCACTTTTTTGTATCCATTCCTCTCTTGAAGGGCATCTGGGTTCTTTCCAGTTTCTGGCTATTATAAATAAGGCTGCTATGAACATAGTGGAGCACATGTCTTTTTTATATGTTGGGGCTTCTTTTGGGTATATGCCCAAGAGAGGTATAGCTGGTTCCTCAGGCAGTTCAATGTCCAATTTTCTAAGGAACCTCCAGACTGATATCCAGAATGGTTGTACGAGTCTGCAATTCCACCAACAATGGAGGAGTGTTCCTCTTTCTCCACATCCTTGCCAGCATCTGCTGTCGCCGAAGTTTTTGATCTTAGCCATTCTGACTGGTGTAAGGTAGAAGTCAGGGTTGTTTTGATTTACATTTCCCTTATGACTAAAGATGTTGAACATTTCTTTAGGTGCTTCTCAGCCATTCAGAATTTTTCAGCTGTGAATTCTTTGTTTAGCTCTGAACCCCAATTTTTAATAGGGTTATTTGTCTCCCTGCAGTCTAATTTCATGAGTTACTTGTATATTTTGGATATGAGCCCTCTATCAGTTGGAGGATTGGTAAAGATCTGTTCCCAATCTGTTTGTGGCTGTTTTGTCCTAACAACAGTGTCCTTGCTTTACAGAAACTTTGTAGTTTTATGAGATCCCATTTGTCAATTCTTGATCTTAGAGCATAAGCCATTGGTGTTTTCTTCAGGAAATTTTCTCCAGTGCCCAAGTGTTTGAGATTCTTCCCCACTTTTTCTTCTATTAGTTTGAGAATATCTGGTTTGATGTGGAGGTCCTTGATCCACTTGGACTTAAGCTTTGTACAGGGTGATAAGAATGGATCGATCTGCATTCTTCTACAGGCTGACCTCCAGTTGAACCAGCACCATTTGCTGAAAATGCTATCTTTTTTCCATTGGATGGTTTTGGCCCCTTTGTCAAAAATCAATTGACCATGGGTGTGTGGGTTCATTTCTAGGTCTTCAATTTTATTCCACTGGTCTATCTGCCTGTCTCTGTACCAATACCATACAGTTTTTATCACAATCGCTCTGTAATACTGCTTGAATTCAGGAATAGTGATTCTCCTGGAAGTCCTTTTATTGTTGAGGATAGTTTTAGCTATCCTGGGTTTTTTGTTATTCCAGATGAATTTGCAAATTTTTCTGTCTAACTGCTGAAGAATTGGATTCGAATTTTGATGGCGATTGCATTGAATCTATAGATTGCTTTTAGTAAAATGATAAGGTTGAGCAAGTTGAGACCTCGAGACTAAGTAGGCACAGACCTGAGGCTTAGGTGACTCCCAGTTCCCTGCCAGAATCCTGACTGAGAAGATGTGCTATGCTTCTCATATAACACAAACCTGTCCTATGATCACATAGATCCTAAACTGAGTTCTCCATGCTAATGAGTTACCCAGAGGCCCAGTGGCCTTAGCCAATAAGTTTTTCTTCCCAGGCATTCCTCCCTGCAAAAGGTATTTGATTTCAGACCCACCCTTAGAAATGGGGTATGGTTTTACACATCCATTTTCTGCCATGACAATAAACTTTTTAGAACCATAGACTGGCCATTTTCATCAAGATCTGCCATAGGGAAAAATGAAAAGGCCTTCACATACAGAGCTGCAGAGTAATCTCCTACAGAAGGCCTCTCTGTGCTCCCAGCCACAACCGCCACCAATCCTTCCTCCACCAAGCTAAAATAAATCACCAGCTGGTAACAAACTGGAACTCCTCCTCCATTTCCCCCTCTCACATGCCAACTGCCACCCCTAAGCTATATATTCTGTCTAGTCACAAGCTCCTACTGCATTCTCTGCTCTTCCAAGACACACAGTGTTGCCTAGACATCCAAGAGTCTGAGAAACTCATGGCCCCAGTCTCATTGCAGTCCTTGGGACTCCCAAACCATATCTGTCTTTCCCACATCTCAGAATGTGTTTTCCCACCCCAGGAGCAGTGCCTCAGCACTTTTCTACAGCCCAGAGACTGCCCTAGTGCCAGCTGTGGGATACACACCGTCAATCTTCCTGCATTCTGCCTCCCCAAGTGGCCATGCCCTGTGGCAGAGCAGACGTGAGCCTACATGTCTTAAAAGAGGCCAACTCTTATCCCCTATTACCCCTCTTGCTTTTTGTTCTTCTCTGTTCTTGCTCCCATCCCTCCCTCCACATGCCCATGGTCGGCCGCCTTTCCTGTCTTCTTCTACTCTTCTCTCATTAAACCTACCACATGGGGGGAAAAAATAAAAGAAGTCATCACCAAAAAGGAGCTACATGCCAATTGTTCTCCAGAAGACCACCCAAGTTGGTGCTCAATGCTCCAAGCACAGAAGCCACTTCCTCTAATTATACCTAGGTTCACTATGAAATGTTGCCAGATGAATTTTTATCTCCCTGTGAGTTGGTACTGAATCTGAATAAGATTCTTGAACCTGACATGGTGTTGTTCTAAAAATAAATATGTTATTTATTATTCTGAATATCATAATTGCATCTTTCTGAGTTAATATTTTATTATATAATAAAAATATTATTATGCAAGGCAGTGTTACATAACCCTTTAATCCCAGCACACAGGAGGCAGAGGCAGGTGAATATCTGTGATTTCAAGTCCAGGCTGGTCTACAGAGTGAATTCCAGGACAACCAAGGCTACACAATGAAATTATTTCTCGAGAAAAACAAAGCAAACTAAAAAAAAAAAACCCTCAAGCAAAACAAAAAAGACATTATTAAAATTTCTTAGGGAGGCAAACATATTTCAGCTTACATTTTCATATTACATTCTATCACTGCGGGAAGAAGTCAAGGCACCAAATAGGGCATGAACCTAGAAACTTAAGCAGAGACAATGGCGTCCTTCCCTTATCTGTCTCAACCTGCTTTCTTATAGAGTCCAAGACCACTAGCCCAGAGATGTATTACCCATAGTGAACTGAGTCTTTCCATATCAATCACCCAAATGTACCACAGTCTTGCCCACAAGCCAATCTGATGGGGTCGTTTACTTTTTCTTCTGTCCTAATGACTCTAGCTTGTGTCAAGTTCATGTAAAAATAATCAGAAAAGTACCAAAGATAATTAAAACTACATTTGACATTTGGAAGAATTTTGGATTTAAGCATGTCACTTCTTATGAGAGGTACCTTAGAGTAAAAAAATATTCATTGAAGGAATTTATTTTGTTTATAGAAGCGTGTAAAAATTGACTAATCTTCCAAAATTGCTTCTTGAAAATTCTCAGTTAAAGCACATGGAAAAATGTTTTTCTTTTTCTTTTTTTCATATGTATATGCATGTATTTGTGGGGTGTTTTGTGTGTGTGCATGTATGAATACAGGTATGTGCTCTTGCACATGTAGGTGGAAGACAGAATAGGATATCATATTTCCTACTTTACCTTCTATGCCTTTTGTTCTTGACAGAGAGTGTCCCACTTAACCTGCAACTAGGCCTCAACATTGTGGTAGCATAGCCCATAATACCAGAATTTGAACCAAGTTCTTTATGTTTACACAGTTAGTGTTCTCACCACCTGAGCCATCTCTTTATCTTCTACAAAGTATTTTTAAAAAGAAAATAAACAAAATAAAAGCTATCTATTTTAGATTCCTAAATTAAAGCTTAAACCTGACAACCTTCGTCTGCTCATTTCATCCTTTTATTCCTATCCATCCTTGTGACATGATTCTTCGTGTTTTGGATACCCAATAATTACAATTGCTCCTAAATAAATCTGCCTTCCAATGAATGTTATACAATAGCACTCAATAGACCTCAATATAGTTTTCATGACTCTTGCTAATTTCGTGGTTTGTATGTGAAACGTCCTCAATAGTATCACCAATTTAAATGTTTGACCTGCAGTTGGTAAGGCTATTTGTGAATACAGAACCTTAAGTGGGTGGAGCCTTTCTGGAGGTAGGGTGTGACTGGGGATGAACCTGGATGACAGTAGTACAGCTTCCTGATTCCTGCCTTGGGATGCAGTGTAACCACTTGCTTCGTGTTCTTGTCATGCTTGAATATACTGAAATGATGAGTCAAGATCTTAAACAGTGTCTTGCCAAATATTTGGCCACAAAAAGAAAAAGTAACTAATACATTATTAGCTTAATTACATTTTATGAGCGATATTTTTAATGTGTTTGTGTGTGTGAGTGCACACGCGCGCGCACGTGTGTGTGTGTGTGTGTGTGTGTGTGTGTGTGTGTGTGTGTGTGTGTGTGTGTGTATAAACACCATAGTATTTTTGCAGAACAACTTTGGGGAGTTGGTTCACTTCTTTTACCTTGTTAATCTGGAGAATCAACCTTAGGTCATCAGGCTCATAAGAAAGTGCATTTTGTCACTGAGCCATCTTGCTGGCTCATTTAAAAAATACTCTCAAAGAAAACAAGTTTATACTTTAGTGTCCTTAGCTTCATTTACTCCTATTTTTGCAATGGAAACTCAATTACAATTATGTAAACTTATTTTAGATTGGCTTACATTGAATCATGCATCCTATAATTCAGCATACTACAGAAAGATAAGAAGGCATGAAGGAATTCATGCAGTTCCTGATGTAAATCCATCTAGTCAGTATGTAAGAAATTAACTTTACAAGCAGGAATATGCACTGTCTTAGAAGAAAGTTATTCTTATACTCTTATGAATCTCCTCTTTCTTATCTATTTTGAAAAAATACAGCAAAGAAATGAGCATAGGTGAATTTTTGCTTATAGTGATGATGGTTAAATATGTATATGACAAGTTTTCTGAGATACAGTATGCAGCATTATTAATAGATTTATAACCTAGGCATTTCTGTGAAGATGTATTTGGATGAGTAAATTAACATTTAAATCTAGTGTATGTATCTCAGAATTCCTGCCCCAATGTGAATGAATTACAACTAATTAGTTGAAGTTTTGAGTAGAGCAAAGGCTGACCCTCTCAGATGAAAAGGATTTTCTTTTGCATAATTCTTTTTCTTTGCAACATATGCTGATTGTGAAAGTCAAGTGAGTTGGCTTTGGACTGAAAAAAACCATACTGAGGACTACTGTGGTGCCAGTATGTACAGACTCTTATTGTAATCGTATTTCAGTCCCACTTGTTCAACAACCTGCTGCGTGAACATGAGCCAACTGCTTGTGGTGATACATGTGAACCATCTCTCTCTCTCTCTCTCTCTCTCTCTCTCTCTCTCTCTCTCTCTCTCTCTCTCTCTCTCTCTCTCTCTCTCTCTCTCTCTCTCTCTCATATATGTAGGTAGATATAGATATAGCTGTAGATATAGATGTAGATATAGATATAGATATGCTATTTCTAAGTGTAAACTGGTCAAACCAGCATGAATTTTGTGCCCTTTGACAACCTAGGCTTAAAAGATTAAAAGCACACACTGGCATCATAATCCTTGCATCTGTAAGCATATTGTCTTCTACAGTGATATTGAAAGGCTAAATGTCATCAAACCATATCTAACTCAACTCCAACCACAATTACTCCACAGGAACAGGAAACCACATTGCTTATTTTACAAGCTGAATCCTCCCTGGGAAAGTAGACATAGCCAAATGCCTTACCATTTCCTGAGTCAGAGCTAAAGAGTAATAATGGGAGGGTAGGAATTGAGGCTAGGCGCACAACTCTCAGCTTAAAAAGTAGGACAAGGAGCTGAAGGTATTTTTCCCACTTATGGCATAACAATATTTTCTGGAAAGTGCCGGCAGGAATACAAGTGGATTGATCAATAAACAGTATAACTGCCTCAGAAAATTTCTGCAACCAATTTGTTAAGAAAAATAGTTTGCTCATCTGAGCAAACAGCTCACCTTTCCAGACAATATACTCCTCACCTGGCCAACAGCTTGCCGATCAAATAATGGTTTATTTATTGAGATTCACTTTAGCACTCACATAGTGTCCATCAACCCAAAATTGTTATAACACAAAATGTGTTCACCTATAATAAGCCTGGAAAGATGCTTAGCTATTCGAAGCGTATCTCATGATTTTGTAAATTTTCTTTAATTCCCTATTTGAGAAACCACTGAGCATTTTTGGAAAGTACTTTACCTTCCCTGTGATATTAGAAATAATACACTTAAATCTACTTAACAAGGGAGTTTGTTGGAGATCTTAACATATTCATCTGTGATGAACTGGTTCATTTCCCCATACAGATGGACAAACAAAAGCCAGAAATATATGGTAAAGCACTATGAGAAATTTTTCATTACTTCTGTATTTGTGTTGCATGAATATTTTATATAGTCTGTACAGCAAAGCCATAACAAATATGCTATATGATATTTTCTCCTATTCTATCAGTTTTAATTTGTGTGTGTTATTGAGTTGATTGTTTCATAACTATTTGTTATTAACTTCATTGCACACATTGTTGGTGTTTTTGTAAAATTTAAAAGAGACTTATTTATTTTTCCTTTATGTGTTTGAGTTTGCCTGCATGGATGTCTATACAACTGATGAACTAGCCTGCTTCTGTCTTAGGCTTAAAAGCCATCATATAGTAAAGACAAACTAGGCTCATTCCTGTTTATAATTAAACCTCTATTTCTCAAAGATCAAACTATATTTGTAACCTTAACTATAAATCATTCTATACTACCTGCTCCAGGAAATGTCAACCATATCTTTGTTTCAAAAGTTATTATAATCATGTTGCAATCCTAATCTTGTTTCAAAACATGGTTAGAACTATCTTGTTATTACTACTTGTTTTTTATGGTACATAAAAAACATTTCTTTGTTTCAGTAGGTCATTAAGACTAACTTGTTATATGTATATTCTGTTCCTATAACCCTGACTCTAGTACCCATCACATTCTTAATTTTGAAACCGCCTATCCTTAACTTATAAAAACAACACAAAAACAAACAAACAAGCAAACAACAACAACAACAACAACACCCCCAAAGCCCGGTCTTCCTCATATCCAATTCCAACTTCTTGAACCGTGACTTATAGGGAGGCAACATGTGTACTTGAATACATAAACTTGCCTTAATTATTTTGGCCTTGATGATTTGTGTGGGTGGACTTTGTCCTTATATCTTTGGAAACATACAAACATACAAACTGTGTGTTTGGTTCTTAAGATCAGAAGAGAGTACCAAATGTCCTGGAATTGAGGTGAATGTGAACCACCATGTGAGTGCTAGGAACCAAAGTTTAATTCCCTTCAAAATTAGAAACTGTTCAATTAGTAACTGTTCCCAACCACTGAACCATCTCACCATTCCCAATTTTTGTTTTATGCAGTCAAAGTCATATACTTTAAACATTAAAACATAATTGTTGACTTTTACCTGTGCAACCAGCAGAGTGACTCCAATTTTCCCTAGTTATATGTTTAAAATCATAGAGTATTAGTACTTGTTCTGAAAACCAGAATTCATTCAAGCAGTTTATTCCTCTACTCCTGTGAACGGAAGATCAAACTGGGTGAGTCTGTTAAAATAAGTATATTCATAATTATAAATATGATGGCTATTATGACTCTCCTATACTCTTCATTTGAGGATAAAGAGAAAAATAATACTACAGTGTTTCAGGTTTAGTGGGAAATACAACTAAATACATGAAGCAGACAAATTGTTCCAAAATGGAACTATGACAAATCTCAAACTGAAGCTAGACACCTTACAGTGGTGGTCTTGCTTTAGTCACAGTAGGCTATGCCTCCTGTTCTGAGAGTCTTTTATATCTATGCAAACAAATGCCATCTTCATGCACATTGGGTAGTCCTGTTATAGTAGGAGAATGAAAGGCTGCCCATTCTTTTCTTAAAGAAAAGTGCATCAAGAACCCAATGTAGATGAGAAACCTCTACCAACGGCATCAATATGGCCTCATTTAAAAATAAATGGCTGTAGTTGGAATGATGTTTCAGTGCTTAAGAATGTCTACTTCTATACAGAAAACCCATATTTAATTATCAATACCCACACAAGGAGATACACAAACACCTGTGGTCTAGTTTTAGGAAATCTGGTGCCCACTTTCATGACCACTTTATATACACACAAACACATACACACACACACACACACACACACACACACACACACACACACACACACACTTTAAAATAAAATAAAAGCTAAGTATGGTGACACACTGTCAGTACCAACAGCATTCTTTGGGAGCAGAGGCTAAATATGTCTCTGAGTTTGAGACCAGCTTGATCTACTTAGAGAGTTCAAGGCTACCTAGAGCTATATGGCCTCAAAAAGTCTCAAAGTACACACACACACACACAAACACACACACATACACACACACTCACATACACACACACACACACACACTCACTTATTTATTTTAAAGTCATGGGTTTGAGTCCTCAATTCCATGTGTTTTTTTAATATGAAACCCTTTTTATTATTTTATTTAAACACACAGATATAGTCTAATATTTTCAATTCACTTGTCATATAGTATTTTATACTACATAAATTATTTTGTGTAATTTAGCAGATTACTTCAGAAGCTATGTGGTATCTAGTTGATCTCTAGCATGATGCTATCAGTGGGTTTGCTGATATGATCCTGCTCTTTCTTAACAAGTCTGTGGTCAAATTGTAATGTTAAGACTTCAATAATAATCAATAGTAAGTTCTACGATCCATGTCATGATGATCACATGTGTGTGTGCATGTGTGTGTATGTGTGTGTGTATCTCTGTGTGTGTGCATCTGTGTGTGTGATAATGTATAGTTGAAATTATTCTGTCAAGAATTTTTCACTCTCTATTCAATTGGAAGTACAGTTTTCATAAAAATGAATTACTGCCTGCACATTTCAGAACCATTACTAGACTGTTTGGGGCTCTAGCAGAATCACTTAAATAAACAACTTAAGGAAGGAAGGTGTATTTTGCTAACAATTTGAAATTTTTGTTAATAGTCAGAATATTTTGAGACCTCTGAGCTTGTGGCTAGGGAGAGCATCATGTCATCTTGTGGCAGAACAATGAAGTGCACATCATGACAGACAGAAGGCAGAAAGGTAGAAGAGAAAACGCTAACACAAGACAGAGGTGCCAAGCCACGCCCCAGTGACCTACATCTTCCAAAGAGATGGGCTGGCTTAAAAGTTTAATTTTTCCATCTTTGGACTGGATTATGATACACAGTCCATCTCCATTTTTTATATAATTTTTGGTATGACTCTCTAGTTACTGTTTAATCTCACTCTCATTAGATAAGGGCAGCTGTTTTAACAGTTAAATTCTGTCTTTTGGGCAGTTGTTCTAGTTTGGCTGTGTATTCTCATGCTCAATACTGGCACCCAAGATCTGGTTACCTCATATCCACCAAATGATGCTTTCCTTGTCTTATTCTTTGATTAAATAAATGTGGCTGAAAGAAAATTACTGGGGAGAATAGATGTAGGTAGGGTTTATGTTACCAGCCTGCGGGTCGTAGGTAGGAACTATAAGGAGAGGGGAGAAAAGAAAAGGAAGAAGGAGAAGGAGAAAAAGAAGAGAACAGGATGTCTCCACTAGGCATTATGGACCAGGAGCATATGGTGAAATGAAATCCCCCCTGAGGACAGACTGACGGAGCAGAAATAAGCCAGGTGAGACTCAAACAACAAGTACTTGGAGAGTACAGCTGGGAAATAGACAGTCTTATAGAGAACTAGATTAGGAGTAATTCCTCCAGTAATTGTCCTAAATTTGTTTTATAAAATAATAGGACTCTGCCTCAGTTACATGGGGTTCACACGGTCAGATTATTAAATAAAATTAAAAAATACCATTTACACTATGAGGGCTCTAAAACGGATGTGTTTAAGTAGTTATAAGCCTACAACTGTCTCTGGACTCTTCAATGCTTTAAATAAGAAATGGTTTTTGAAATAAATGAGGAATAAAAAATGGCTAATGAAGGGATGGAGACCAATGAAAGTTATAAATACTAATAAAATACTAATAAAATGAAATAGACAAAGCGTGGATAGTAATTACATTTGCAAAGTGAAGAAAAAGGCAACTGGATGGATTCTAGGTCAACACAACATTATTACTAAAACAGTACTCTTTAGAACTATGTCACTTTCAACTGAGTGGTGTTCTAAGCCTAGTGTGAGGACTTAAGAAAAATGCAAGTAAAATGGTGTACATAGCACCTATGTTGCATAACTTTCCAGGAGACATGAACATCTAGTGACACTAGATAGAAAACCAATGACAGATAAATTCTGTCAAGGTCTAGGTTGGTCAGCTAGTGAATTTTTTTTTTCTCTAGGGGGTGGGGGAGTGTGAATGAGGGGTTATGGGTGGGGCTGGGGAGTAGGGGTGGGGTGTGGTTAGTTACTAGCAGAAGCATGGATGGAGATGGATGTAGTGTTTCTTGTAGGAAAATGAATGACTCAAAAATATTTGTGTCACTCAAAAGTCCACCCAAGCATGAGCAATGATTTACAAATCTGCTTGGTTCTTTGCAGTTCCCTGACCATAGTTGTCCCCTTTCCGTCCATCAATTGCTTATTGCTTCTATAATGAGGGGCATTTTTGAATCCTATAACCTCCTTGAGTTTATGGAGACTTATGAGTTCCTTGAGATTCCCTTCTTCCATATGGGAGAGAAATTTTAAATTCACAGTAAATAACTCTATATACTTGATATAAATACAAATCTCTTAAGACTAATTGTGACTTTTACTGCTATTATCTATGTTCTGTTCCTAACAGTTCTGTAAAGTCATTGACAGTGCTATCGAATGTTCACTGCTGCCAGTTGAGCATATGTAAGAGGAGACTAGGGAACTTCCCTTCCCACTTCTTCATCTATCCAACTTCACATCCTTCCTTCCTTTAGAATGCAAACGAAACAAAACAATACAAAAGCACCAGAAAGACTCACACAACTTCTAAATCTTGTCACTCAACAAAAGGAAACTTAAATAACATTCTTAAAACAATTAAAAACATACTATTTTATACAGAAATCTCTAAGTATCTTGTGTTATGATTGCCATAAGTAATAAGAAAAATGATGCTTTTAAGAAAAGCTGTCAATTATCTTTTAAAAAAGCTGTCAAACTTTCCTTCCTATGCAATATATTCTAATGGGGTTTTTAAAAATAACGCTTATTTCCTTTCCAATTTTCCTCATTTCTTCAGCAAACACTGATTATTTTCCCTGGTGGCCTGAATAAAGATTGAAATCAGTGTGGATTTGAGGTTTATTATTTGATTAGTGCACCTGAATCATTAATGATATGAGCTCAAACCTTAAAATAGTTTGAATAAAGAGCTCCTGCCACACAGATCACACAAAGGAAGACCAACGATGCCAGCTTTCATTTCTAGACATTAATATTAACCATTAATAGAGACTCAAACCTTATTTCAGAAGAAAATTAAGTGAATTCTAAAATACATCATGGTGGTTATGTTTTTGATCCATCTCCCCAAAACAGTCTCTAACAAATATAATACAGTAAAAGAAAAAGCTCATGAGGTTGGGGACAAGTTAACCAAAGGGACAGATAATTCTGACAGATAATGTCAGAAAGTGATCAAATGTCTTTACCTTTGAATTCCTGTGACACTTTACTACTAAGGTTGTAGACTATCGTATCTGGACAGCTTTTCTGATCTCAGCCAAAAATGGAGGACTCCCTCTTTATAGCAGGGGTTGCTTTCTCTTCTCAATCTGATCTCAGGAGTTCAACTAACACTCTACCTTGGAAATGTCACATATTTTCTGGTAAAATAATAGGTTCAAGTTCCTGAAATGCCTCTCCATACAAATGAGTTATCTCCAAGATCTTAAACCTCAGCAAACGAAACTTCACCCTAAGAAGAACCCCTTCCCACTTTCCATATATAGAGTCCTGGTTCACCTCCCAAAAAGTGTATGCATACAAGCCTTCTCCTAATAAAGGTTTGTGCATATGCTAAGATCATGTCCGAAGACTGTTTCATTGAAGGTCATTTGAGAATGCCTTTGTGTAAAAATGCTGTAACAGTAAGATCCTCAGAGAAGGCCCCTTCCACAACCACCCCCACATTCTTTCCATCCACATAGTCTCCCTGTCCTACTGGGATCCTGAAGATGCCTCCCATTTAGGGCTCCACTGCGTCATCCTTCAAATCGAGTATGCAGTAGTGTCTGAATACTCTAAGGGAGGAAAAGAGGATTCAGAAGCACAGCTGGACCCCACGTGCATACCATAACTTTCTGACAACTGGAACACAAAATGGAATAAGGAATCTTGTCTTAACATCATACTGAACTTATCTGCTGCAAGTGACTTGCCGGGTGGAATCGGGACAACAGAGGCAGAATCCCTCTAGGACCAGGCACGTCCTGTGTTTACCGGAAGTCCCACACCCGCGGATCCCGGCCCGCAGCAGCTCTCTGCTCCCAGAACCCGTGGGAGAGATACCTTACCGCCTGGTCAGGTGGGCACTCCTGAGGCTGCAGAGCAGAAGAGACCACCAACACTGCCCACCCCTGCCCACATCCCTGGCCCAAGAGGAAACTGTATAAGGCCTCTGGGCTCCCGTGGGAGAGGGCCCAGGTGAGGCAGGAGCCCTGCCTGAGACACTGCCGGAACCTGAAGGAAACAGACCGGATAAACAGTTCTCTGCACCCAAATCCCGTGGGAAGGAGAGCTAAACCTTCAGAGAGGCAGACACGCCTGCGAAACCAGAAGAGACTGCTCTCTACACACATTGCTGATTCCAGAGGAAAACACCGGAGGCCATCTGGAACCCTGGTGCACGGAGGCTCCTGGAAGAGGCAGCGCAGATCTTCCCGGTTGCTGCCACCTCAGAGAGCCCGTGGGCAGCACCCCGCGAGCGAACTCGAGCCTCGGGACCACAGGTAAGACCAACTTTTCTGCTGCAAGTGACCTGCCTGGTGAACTCAAGACACAGGCCCACAGGAACAGCTGAAGACCTGTAGAGGGACAAAACTACACACACGAAAGCAGAACACTCTGTCCCCATAACTGGCTGAAAGAAAACAGTAAAACAGGTCTACAGCACTCCTGACACACAGGCTTATAGGACAGTCTAGCCACTGTCAGAATTAGCAGAACAAAGTAACACTAGAGATAATCTGATGGCGAGAGGCAAGCACAGGAACACAAGCAACAGAAACCAAGACTACATGGCATCATCGGAGCCCAATTCTCCCACCAAAACAAACATGGAATATCCAAACACACCAGAAAAGCAAGATCTAGTTTCAAAATCAGATTTGATCATGATGCTGGAGGACTTCAAGAAAGACGTGAAGAACTCCCTTAGAGAACAAGTAGAAGCCTACAGAGAGGAATCGCAAAAATCCCTGAAAGAATTCCAGGAAAACACAAACAAACAGTTGAAGGAATTAAAAATGGAAATAGAAGCAATCAAGAAAGAACACATGGAAATAACCCTGGATAAAAGAAAACCAAAAAGAAGAGACAAGGAGCCTTAGATACAAGCATCACCAACAGAATACAAGAGATAGAAGAGAGAATCTCAGGAGCAGAAGATTCCATAGAAATCATTGACACAACTGTCAAAGATAATGTAAAACGCAAAAAGCTACTGGTCCAAAATATACAGGAAATCCAGGACTCAATGAGAAGATCAAACCTAAGGATAATAGGTATAGAAGAGAGTGAAGACTCCCAGCTCAAAGGACCAGTACATATCTTCAACAAAATCATAGAAGAAAACTTCCCTAACCTAAAAAAAGAGATACCCATAGGCATACAAGAAGCCTACAGAACTCCAAATAGATTGGACCAGAAAAGAAACAGCTCCCGTCACATAATAGTCAAAACACTAAACGCTCAAAATAAAGAAAGAATATTAAAAGCAGTAAGGGAAAAAGGTCAAGTAACATATAAAGGCAGACCTATCAGAATCACACCAGACTTCTCGCCAGAAACTATGAAGGCCAGAAGATCCTGGACTGATGTCATACAGACCCTAAGAGAACACAAATGCCAGCCCAGGTTACTGTATCCTGCAAACTCTCAATTAACATAGATGGAGAAACCAAGATATTCCATGACAAAACCAAATTTACACAATATCTTTCTACAAATCCAGCACTACAAAGGATAATAAATGGTAAAGCCCAACATAAGGAGGCAAGCTATACCCAAGAAGAGGCAAGAAACTAATCGTCTTGGCAACAAAAACAAAGAGAATGAAAGGACACAAACACAACCTCACATCCAAATATGAATATAACAGGAAGCAATAATCACTATTCCTTAATATCTCAACATCAATGGCCTCAACTCCCCAATAAAAAGACATAGATTAACAAACTGGATCATAGCGAGGACCCTGCATTCTGCTGCCTACAGGAAACACACCTCAGAGACAAAGACAGACACTACCTCAGAGTGAAAGGCTGAAACAACTTTCAAGCAAATGGTCAGAAGAAACAAGCTGGAGTAGCCATTCTAATATCAAATAAAATCAATTTTCAACTAAAAGTCATCAAAAAAAGATAAGGAAGGACACTTTATATTCATCAAAGGAAAAATCCACCAAGATGAACTCTCAATCCTAAATATCTATGCCCCAAATACAAGGGCACCTACATACGTAAAAAAAACCTTACTAAAGCTCAAAACACACATTGCACCTCACACAATAATAGTAGGAGATTTCAACACCCCACTCTCATCAATGGACAGATCATGGAAACAGAAATTAAACAGAAGCATAGACAGACTAAGAGAAGTCATGAGCCAAATGGACTTAACGGATATTTATAGAACGTTCTACCCTAAAGCAAAAAGGATATACCTTCTTCTCAGCTCCTCATGGTACTTTCTCCAAAATTGACCATATAATTGGTCAAAAACAGGCCTCAACAGATACAGAAAGATAGAAATAATCCCATGCGTGCTATCGGACCACCACGGCCTAAAGCTGGTCTTCAATAACAATAAGGGAAGAATGCCCACATATACGTGGAAACTGAACAATGCTCTACTCAATGATAACCTGGTCAAGGAAGAAATAAAGAAAAGAAATTAAAAACTTTTTAGAATTTAATGAAAATGAAGGTACAACATACCCAAACTTATGGGACACAATGAAAGCTGTGCTAAGAGGAAAACTCATAGCGCTGAGTGCCTGCAGAAAGAAACAGGAAAGAGCATATGTCAGCAGCTTGACAGCACACCTAAAAGCTCTAGAACAAAAAGAAGCAAATACACCCAGGAGGAGTAGAAGGCAGGAAATAATCAAACTCAGAGCTGAAATCAACCAAGTAGAAACAAAAAGGACCATAGAAAGAATCAACAGAACCAAAAGTTGGTTCTTTGAGAAAATCAACAAGATAGATAAACCCCTAGCCAGACTAACGAGAGGACACAGAGAGTGTGTCCAAATTAACAAAATCAGAAATGAAAAGGGAGACATAACTACAGATTCAGAGGAAATTCAAAAAAATCATCAGATCTTACTATAAAAGCCTATATTCAACAAAACTTGAAAATCTGCAGAAAATGGACAATTTCCTAGACAGATACCAGGTACCGAAATTAAATCAGGAACAGATAAACCATTTAAACAACCCCATAACTCCTAAGGAAATAGAAGCAGTCATTAAAGGTCTCCAAACCAAAAAGAGCCCAGGTCCAGACGGGTTTAGTGCAGAATTCTATCAGACTTTCATAGGAGACCTCATACCAATATTATCCAAACTATTCCACAAAATTGAAACAGATGGAGCACTACCGAATTCCTTCTATGAAGCCACAATTACTCTTATACCTAAACCACACAAAGACCCAACAAAGAAAGAGAACTTCAGACCAATTTCCCTTATGAACATTGAATAATGCGCTTAAAAATACTCAACAAAATTCTGGCAAACCGAATCCAAGAGCACATCAAAACAATCATCCACCATGATCAAGTAGGCTTCATCCCAGGCATGCAGGGATGGTTTAATATCTGGAAAACCATCAACGTGATCCATTATATAAACAAACTGAAAGAACAAAACCACATGATCATTTTCATTAGATGCTGAGAAAGCATTTGACAAAATTCAACACCCTTCATGATAAAAAGTCCTGGAAAGAATAGGAATACAAGGCCCATACCTAAACATAGTAAAAGCCATATACAGCAAACCAGTTGCTAACATTAAACTAAATGGAGAGAAACTTGAAGCAATCCCACTAAAATCAGGGGACTAGACAAGGCTGCCCCTCTCTCCTACTTATTCAATATAGTTCTTGAAGTTCTAGCCAGAGCAATCAGACAACAAAAAGGAGATCAAGGGATACAGATCGGAAAAGAAGAAGTCAAAATATCACTATTTGCAGATGATATGATAGTATATTTAAGTGATGCCAAAAGTTCCACCAGAGAACTACTAAAGCTGACAAACAACTTCAGCAAAGTGGCTGGGTATAAAATTAACTCAAATAAATCAGTAGCCTTCCTCTACACAAAAGAGAAACAAGCCGAGAAAGAAATTAGGGAAACGACACCCTTCATAATAGACCCAAATAATATAAAATACCTCGGTGTGACTTTAACCAAGCAAGTAAAAGATCTGTACAATAAGAACTTCAAGACACTGAAGAAAGAAATTGAAGAAGACCTCAGAAGGTGGAAAGATCTCCCATGCTCATGGATTGGCAGGATTAATATAGTAAAAATGGCCATTTTACCAAAAGCGATCTACAGATTCAATGCAATCCCCATCAAAATACCAATCCAATTCTTCAAAGAGTTAGACAGAACAATTTGCAAATTCATCTGGAATAACAAAAAACCCAGGATAGCTAAAACTATCCTCAACAAAAAAAAAGGACTTCAGGGGAATCACTATCCCTGAACTCAAGCAGTATTACAGAGCAATAGTGATAAAAACTGCATGGTATTGGTACAGAGACAGACAGATAGACCAATGGAACAGAATTGAAGACAGAAATGAATCCACACCTATGGTCCTTGATTTTTGACAAAGAGCCAAATCCATCCAATGGAAAAAGATAGCATTTTCAGCAAATGGTGCTGGTTCAACTGGAGTCAACATGTAGAAGAATGCAGATCGATCCATGCTTATCACCCTGTACAAAGCTTAAGTCCAAGTGGATCAGGACCTCCACATCAAACCAGACACCTCAAACTAATAGAAGAAAAACTAGGGAAGCATCTGGAACACATGGGCACTGGAAAAAAATTTCCTGAACAAAACACCAATGGCTTATGCTCTAAGATCAGAATCGACAAATGGGATCTCATAAAACTGCAAAGCTTCTACAAAAGGCAAAAGGACACTGTGGTTAGGACAAACGGCAACCAACAGATTGGGAAAAGATCTTTACCAATCCTACAACAGATAGAGCCTTATATCCAAAATATACAAAGAACTGAAAAGTTAGACTGCAGGGAGACAAATAACCCTATTAAAAAATGAGGTTCAGAGCTAAACAGAGAATTCACAGCTGAGGAATGCCGAATGGCGGAGAAACACCTAAAGAAATGTTCAACATCTTTAGTCATCAGGGAAATGCAAATCAAAACAACCCTGAGATTTCACCTCACACCAGTGAGAATGGCTAAGATCAAAAACTCAGGTGACAGCAAATGCTGGCGAGGATGTGGAGAAAGGGGAACACTCCTCCATTGTTGGTGGGGTTGCAGACTGCTACAACCATTCTGGAAATCAGTCTGGAGGTTCCTCAGAAAATTGGACATTGAACTGCCTGAGGATCAGCTATACCTCTCCTGGGCATATACCCAAAAGATGCCCCAACATATAAAAAGACCGTGCTCCACTATGTTCATTAAGCCTTATTTATAATAGCCAGAAGCTGGAAAAGAACCCAGATGCCCTTCAACAGAGGAATGGATACAGAAAATGTGGTACATCTACACAATGGAATATTACTCAGCTATCAAAAAAACAATGACTTTATATGAAATTCGTAGGCAAATGGTTGGAACTGGAAATATCATCCTGAGTGAGCTAACCCAATCACAGAAAGACATACATGGTATGTACTCATTGATAAGTGGCTATTAGCCCAAATGCTTGAGTTACCCTAGATGCCTAGAACAAATGAAACTCAGACGGATGATCAAAATGTGATGCAGATCGCCATGAGAGACTTACCCAGAATACAGCAAATACAGAGGCGTATGCCAGCAGGAAACCACTGAACTGAGCAGGACCCTGTTGAAGGAATCAGAGAAAGAACTGGAAGAGCTTGAAGGACTGAGACCCCATATGTACAGCAATGCCAACCAACCAGAGCTTCCAGGGACTAAGCCACTACCCAAAAGACTATACATGGACTGACCCTGGACTCTGGTACAAAGTTGCAATGAATATCCTAGTAAGAGCACCAGTGGAAGGGGAAGCCCTGGGTCCTGCTAAGACTGAACCCCTAGTGAACTAGACTGTTGGGGGAGGGCAGCAATGGGGGGAGGGGTTGGGAGGGGAAACACCATAAGGAAGGGGGGGGGGAGGGGATGTTTTAGAAACCGGAAAGGGAATAACATTCAAATGTATATAAAAATACTCAAGTTAATAATAAAAAAAAAAAAAACAAATCAAAAAAAAAAAAAACATCATACTGTAGAAAAGAAAATAGTTCTTGAAGAAGGCATGAGCATTATCTTACGTTGGAGTCTTAAAAAATTTCAATTTCACGAAGCCATGTGTAAAACACTGTGGGTCACATAAGTCTCTTCAGCAAATTGCAAGGGATGAAAATGCATTTTTCATGTAACTATTATTCCAGAGATTACTGCAGAGATTATTCAGTGTTCAAACCACTCCCTGCCCTTGCAGAAGATAAGGGTTCTGTTCCTATCACACCTTTCTGGTGGATCACTACTGTCTGCACCTCTAGCAACAGGGAAATGGCTGCCACATTTTGGGCTCCATGGGCAACTGCACATACATGATGCAAGTACCCACATATAGATACCCACAAATATACATATTAATAAAAATACAGCTTTTATTTAAGTTAGATAGTATTAAATATCACCTCAGAGAATGTATTTAAAGATGTTATAAGCCTAGGTCAATTCAATCTCCACACATAAATATCTAACTCATCCAGTCTCTCAGGGTAATGATTTATTACTTCCTGCCTCCTTGAGATCATTAGTTCCAACATCTATACTTTTCTGATCACTTCTTTCCCATTGTCGCACATGGATATTTGTCATTTTTTTTCTTACACTTTGGTTAATCTGAATCAATCACTTCCTCCTCATGGCTTCACTTGTCAATCACAGGGCACTCTTTTATATATCCACATGTCTAGCTCAGAACACTTATATAGTCCCCATATCAACTCTTGTGTGCTTGATAAACATTCGATAAAAGTGACTTCTTCAATTATTCTTACACCATTGTTCAACCTTCAGTTATCCCAGCCTCTCATAATTCTCTCTTTATCCGTTTCACTGCTTTCCTCACTGATTTCTTAGAAGGCCACCCTGCTTCCTCTTTAATGGCAGGGAAACATGATGACAGAACCTGTAAGAAGACTTACTGGATAACGAGATGAATGTTACACAGTTGCACAAAAAGTGAAAATTACTGCGATGTAGCCACACATCCTCACTCACCAAATTTTAAAGCTGAAGTTGAAGCACTGGTATTTTATAAGTCATTTTTAAGAACAAGTAAAAGAAACTTATTTGAAGAACTACCATTTCGTTTTCAGACTCTATTTAATCACAGAAGGAAAGTTCAAAGTCCCAGGCCCTAGGGAAGCTTGGCACGTTCAAATACCTGAACAGCTTCTGTTGTAAAGAAACAGTTGTCTGAGTCTGGCCCTCTCAGGGACAACTTGTAAGAAGATAGTTACCTTTTTAAATTTTATTCTTTCTTGGATATTTTATGTATTTACATTTTAAATGTTATCCCCTTTCCCCCATCTCCCATACCCCTTCCACTGCTTCTATGATACTGCTCCCATTCCCACCAACCCACTCTCAACTCAACATCCTGGCATTCTCCTACAATGGGGAAAGGAGCCTTCACAGGACTAAGGGCTTTTCTTCCTATTGATGCTGCACTGCCATCCTCTGTTACACATGTGGGTAGAGTCAGGAGTCCCTTCGTGTGTACTCATTGATTGGTAGTTTAGTCCTTAGGAGTTCTGGTGGGTGTGGTTGGTTGATACTACTGTTCTTTCCATGGTGTTACAAACCCCTTCAGGTCCTTCAGTCTTATCTCTAACTCCTCCATTGGGGTTTCACTATTCAGTACAATGGTTTGCTGTGACCATCCTCATCTCTGTTGGTCAGGCTTTGGCAGAGCCTCTCAGGGGATCTGCATGTCCGACTCCTTTCAGCAAGCACTTCTCATCAGCGATAGTGACTGGGTTTGGTGACTGTACATGGGGTGGATCCCCAGATGGGACAGTATCTGTATGACCTTTTCGTCAGTCTCTGCACCACTCTTTGTCCCTGTATTTCCTCCCATGCATATTTTGTTCTCACTTAGAAGAAGGAATGAAGCATCCACATTTTGGTCTTCCTTCTTCTTGAGGTTCACATGATCTGTGAATTTTGTCTAGTTATTCCAAGGTTTTGGGCTAATATCCAACTATCATTGAGCACATAACATGTGTGTTCTTTTCTGATGACATTACCTCACTCAGGATGATATTTTCTTGTTCAATCCATTTGCCTAAGAATTTCATGTAGTCATTGCTTTTAATAGCATAGTACTCCATTTTATAAATGTACCAAATTTTCGGTATCCATTCCTCTGTTGAAGGGCAGAGGGGTTCTTTTGAACTTCTGCCTATTATAAAGAAGACTGCTATGAACATAGTGGGCTATGTGTCCTTGTTATATTTTGGAGCATTATTTAAGTGTATTCTCAGGAGTGGTATAGCTGGGTCTTCAGGTAGTACTATTTCCAATTTTCTGCGGAACTGACAGACTGATTTCCAGAGTGGTTGTACCAGCTTGCATTCCCACCAACAATGGATGAGTTTTCTTATTTCTTCATATCCTTGCCAGCATCTACTGTCACCTAAGATTTTAATTTTAGCCATTTTGACAGATATGAGGTAGTATCTCAGGGTTGTTTGGATTTGCATTTCCCTGATGACTAAGGATGTTGAACATTTCTTTTATTTTTCATTTACATTTCAAATGTTATTCTATTTCCCAGTTTCCTATCTATGAGCCCCCTATCACATCCCCCCTCCCTAACCACCTGTCCTTCCTACCTCCCCACCCTGACATTGCCCTACACTGGGGATTCCAACCGTGGCAGGACCAAGGGCTTCTCCTCCCATTGGTGCCCAACAAGGCCAACTTCTGTTACATATGCAGCTGGAGCTATGGGTCTGTACATGTATACTCTTTGGGTAGTGGTTTAGGCCCTGGGAGCTTTGGTGGTTGTTATTATGTTCTTATGGGGTTGCAAGCACCTTCATCTTCTTCAATCCTTTCTCTAATTCCTTCAACTGGGACCCCATTCTCAATTCAATAGTTTATGCTGGCATTCTCCTTTGTATTTGTCATACTCTGGCTGAGCCTCTCAGGAGACAGCAATATCAGGCTTCTGTCAGCATGCACTTCTTGGCTTTGTTGATATTGCCTAGTTTTGGTGGCAATATATCTATATGGGATGGATCCTGGGGGGGCAGGCTCTGAATGGTCATTTCTTCAGTCTCTGCTCCAAACTTTTTCTCCATATCCTCCTCTATGAATATGTTTGTTACCCACTTTAAGAAGGGCTAAAGCACCTGCACTTTCTTCATCCTTCTTCTTGAACTTCATGTTATCTGTGGATTGTACCTTGGGTAATTCAAGCTTTGGGGTTAATAGCCACTTATCAATGAGTACATACAATGTGTGATTTTTTTGTGATTGGGTTACCTCACTCAGGATGATATTTTCTAGCTCCATCCATTTGTCTATGAATTTCATGATCTCATTGTTTTTGATAGCTAAATAGTACTCATGGTATAGACGTACCTCATTTTGTGAATCCATTCCTCTGTTGAAGGGCATCTGGGTTCTTTCCATCTACTGGCTACTATAAATAAGATTGCTATGAACATAGTGGAGCATGTGTCTTTGTTATATTATGGGGCATCTTTTGGGTATATGCCAGGAGAGGTATAGCTGGGTCCTAAGGTAGTACCATTCCAATTTTCTGAGGAAAGTTCAGATTGATTTCCAGAGTGGTTGTACCATCTTGCAATCCCACCAACAGTGGAGGAGTGTTCCTCTTTCTCCACATCCTCACCAGCATCTGTTGTCATCTGAGTGGTTTATCTTAGCCATTCTGACTGGTGTGAGGTGAAATCTCAGGGTAGTTTTGATTTGCATTTCTCTGATAACTAAGGATGTTGAACATGTCTTTAGGTACTTCTCAGGTTTTTGATATTCCTAGCTGACAATTCTCTGTTTAGATCTGTACCCCATTTTTAATAGACTTATTTGGCTCTCTGAAGTCTAACTTCTTGAATTCTTTGTATATATTGACTATTCTCCCTCTATCACATGTAGAATTGGTGAAGATCTTTTCCCAATCTGTTGTTGCTATTTTGTCCTAATGACAGTGTCCTTTGCCTTACAGAAGTTTTCCAATTTTTAGGAGTCCCCATTTGTTCATTCTTGATATTAGAGAACAAGCCATTATTATTTTGTTCATTAAAATTTCCCCAATACCCACGTGTTACAGGCTCTTTCCTACTTTTTCTTCTATTAGCTTGAGGGTATCTGGTTCTAGGTGGAGGTCCTTGATCCACTTGGTCTTAAGCTTTGTACAGGGTGATAAGAATGGTTGAATTTGCATTCTTCTACATGCTGACAGCCAGTTGAACCAGCATCATTTTTTGAAAATGTTGTCTTTTTTCCATTGAATAATTTTAGTTCCTTTGTCAAAAATCAAGTGACCATAGGTATATGGGTTCATTTCTGGATCTTCAATTCTATTCCCTTGATCTACCTGCCTTTCTCTGTACCAATACCATACAACTTTTATCACTATTGTTTTGTAATACTGCTTGAAGTCAGGACTGGTGATTTCCCTAGAACTTCTTTTATTATTGAGGATAGTTTCTGCTGTCTTTTTTTTTTGTCATTCCAAATAAATTTGAAAACTGCTCTTTCTAAGTCTATGAAGAATTGAGTTGGAATTTTGATGGGGATTGTATTGAATCTGTAGATTGCTTTTGGCAAGAGGAGCATTTTTACTATATTAATCCTGCCAATCCATGGCCACAGGAGATCTTTCGCATCTTCTGAGATCTTCTTTGATTTCTTTCTTCAGAGACTTTAAGTTGTTGTCATACTGATCTTTACTTGCTTGGTTAGTCACACCAAGGTATTTTATATTATTTGTGGAAATTGTATAGGGTATTATTTCCCTATTTTCTTTCTCATCCTGCTTATCCTTTGAATAGAGGAAGACTACTGATTTGTCTGAGTTAATTTTATATCCAGCCACTTTGCTGAATTTTTTTTATCAGGTTTATGAGTTCTCTGATGGAATTTTTGGGTCACTTAATTATATTATTATATCATCTGCAAATAATGATATTTTGACATCTTCCTTTCCAAATTGTATTTCTTTGTCCTCATTTTGTTGTCTAAATGCTCTGGCTAGAACTTCAAGTATTATATTCAATAGATAGTGAGAGAGTGGGCAGCCTTGTCTTGAAGCCTAGTTGCATTGCTTCAAGTTTCTCTCCATTTAGTCTAATGTTGGCTATTGGTTTGCTGTATATCACTTTTACTATGTTTAGGTATGTGTCTTGAATTCCTGATCTTTCCAAAACTTTTAATATAAATGTGTGTTAAATGTTGTCAAATGCTTTCTAGGCATCTAATGAGATGATCATGTGTTTTTGTTTTTGTTGGTTTTGTTTTTTTGTTTTTTTCTTTGTCTTTCAGTTTGTTTATATATTGGATAAAATTGATGGACTTCTGTCTTAGTTAGGGTCTTATAACTGTGAGCAGACACCACGATCAATCAAGTTTTAAAAAGGACTATATTCAGTTAGGGCTAGCTTAAAGGTTCAGAGGTTCAGTCCATTATCATCAACATAGAAGCATGGCAGCATCCAAGCAGGCATAGTGCAGGAGGAGCTGAAAGTACTACTTCTTTATCTGAAGGAAGCCAGGAACAGGCTGAGCATCCTCAGGCAGCTAGGAGGAGGGTCTCCAAGCCCATGACCACAGTGACACACTTCTTCCAACAAGGCCACGCCTTCTAATAGTGCCACTCCCTGGGCCAAACATATTAAAACCATCACATTTCACTCCTTGACCTCTATAGGTTTGTTCAAACACATGAGTCAATAAAGGACATACCTAAACATAGCATAATAAAAATCTGCATTTATTCCAACTTCCAAAGTACCCATAGCCTCTAACAGTATCAACAATGTTAAAAGTCCAAACTTAAAAGTCTCTTTTGAGATCCATCCAATCACTTAAGTGTAATCCCGGAAGTAAGACAGACATCCAGTTGGGAAACTTTAAACTCTAACATCTCCATTTCTGATGTCAAAATGGTCTTCAGATCTTCAACTCCTTTTTCATCTTTGCTGACTGCAATAAAATCTTTCTCCTGAGCTGGTCCAATTCCCTGTTAGCAGCTTTCCTCAACAGTTAGCAAGTAAGTATTTCATCTTAATCATTTTAGGTATTCAAGGCAACTTTAATATTACAGCTTGTTTCAATGTCTAGGATCCACATAAGATCCTCCAAAGCACTGACTTCACTTCTCCTGTTCTGCCCTCTGTAACACTTAGGTTGATTCACTCCACTGCCTCAACTGTACTTGGTGATCTTCCCATGGTACTCCCATCTCCAATACACTGGGATCATCTGTTGCAACTAGGCTTCACCAATAGCTCTCATAGGCTCTCTTTATGGTGCCAAGCCTCAACTCCTTGATATGACCTCTTCATATTGGATTGTCAACTTCAACTAAGGCTGTACTTTCACCAATGGCCTTCCATGGCTTCTCAGGGTCCCAAGCCTCAGCTGTTTTTCATGATACCTCCATGCCTTCAAACCAGTACCACTTTTGTGATTCTTACACATTACCAAGTAGAGCATGAGGTACAACCTTGATTATCTCTGAAATACAGTTTTATTGTGCTATCAGAAAACACTTACCGGAAGATTTCACCTCAGTTATGCTCATCTTTTTCTTAATCACCAGTAATTTCTTAGCTCCAATTTACCAGAATCAATTGTCACAGTAGTCCCCTTCTCCTCTTGAATATAAAGTCAGAGACACATGGCCAAATCTGCTGAGTTCTGCTGCTTGCAGGAGCTTGGACACGACCCCCTCATTCTATTACATTATCACTAGCTTCCTCCTTTCTAACTCCTTCACTGCCTAAACTTGGCTGTCCTGGATCTTTCTCTGTAGATTGACCTTGAACTTAGAGATATACATGCCTGTCTTTTAAACACTGGGACTAAAGTAATGGTCCACCAAGCCTGAATTTAAGCTTGTATTTATCTAGAATTTGCTCTGCTCTTGACTGAGCTTGAACTCAGAGATCTACTTGTCTTTGCCTCCTGGGATTAAAGGCTTGTGCTACCATTCCTGTATCTAATTATCTGTGGAGTGTTTCCCCAAAGTCACTACTGCCTTAATACAATTTGATATCTTTGAACACAGGATTCAGCTCCATTTCACTTCCTTGTGTCCTTTAACACTCAGACCATCTCTTTTATATTTTTCCTTTCTCAGCTTGATACTCTTGTTTAGAATGCTATTCATGAGACTTAACCAGAGGCGAAAATCTATTATAGGTATTTCTGACTCCTTTGTCAATACAGATAATCTGAGTCTCTTCACTTTAGTGACAGGCAGACTCTTCAGAGAAGGGCAAAAAGTAACCACATTCTTCACCAAAATACCTCAAAAACAAAAACAAAACAAAAACAAACAAAACAAAAAACAACAGTCTCTAGTCTCATATTGAAATTTTGCCCTGAAATCTCTTGGCCCAGATCCATATAATTCAAGTTACTCTCAGTAACAAAGACTTCCGTATTCCTTTTAGCATAGCCCATTAAGCCCCACTTAAAGCATCGCCACTGCTTACTAACACCATAATCCCAAAATCCACATTCTTCCAAACAAAAGCATGGTCAGGCCTATCATATCAATACCCAAGTCCCTGGTACCAGCTTCTATCTTAAGGTTATATTGCTGTGAAGAGACACCATGACCAATGCAAGTTTTATAAAGGACAACATTTAATTGGGGTTGTCTTAAAGGTTCAGAAGTTCAGTCCATTATCATCAAGGTAGAAGCATGACGGCATCCAAGCAGGCATGGTGCAGGAGGAGCTGAAAGAAGTTCTACTTCTTCATCCAAAGGAAGCTAGGAACAGACTGAGCATCTTCAGGCAGCTACGAGGAGGGACTCCAAGCCCATTCCCTCAGTGATACCCTTCCTCCAACAAGGCCACACTTTCTAATAGTGCCACTCCCTGGGCAGAACATATGGAAGTCATCACAATTTCATATACTGAACCATCCTTGCATCCCTGGGATGAAGCTTAATTGATCACAGTGAATGATGATTCAGTGTGTTCTTAGATTCAGTTTGTGAGAATTTAATTTATTATTTTTGCGTTGGTATTCACAAGAGAAATTGGTCTGAAGTTCTTCTTTGTAGTGTCTTTGTGTGGTTTATGTATAACAGTAATTATGGCTTCAAAGAACAATTTGGGTAGTGTTCCTTCTGTTCCTAGTTTGTGGAATAGTTTGAAGAGTATTGGTGTTAGATCTTCTTTGAAGGTCAGATAAAGTTCTGCACTAAACCCATCTGGTCCTGGGCTTTTTTTTTTTTTTTTGGTTGGGAGACTTTTAATGACTGCTTCTATTTCTTTAAGCATTATGGGACTGTTGAGATGGTTTATCTGTTCCTGATTTAACTTTAGTACCTCATATCTGTCTAAAAAATTGTCCATTTTATCCAGATGTTCCAGTATTGTTGAATATAAGTTTTTGTGGTAAGATCTGATAATTTTTTAATTTCCTCTGTTTCTGTTGTTAGATCTCCCTTTTCATTTCTGATTTTGTTAATTTGGATACTGTCTCTTTGCCCTCTTGTTAGTCTGGATAAGGGTTTATCTATCTTGTTGATTTTCTTGAAAAAGCAGCTCCCGTTTTTGTTGATTCTTTGTATAGTTCTTTTTGCTTCTACTTGGCTGATTTCAGGCATGAGTTTAATTACTTCCTGTTGTCTATTCTGATTGTGTGAATTTACTTCTTTTTGTTCTAGAACTTTCAAGTATGCTGTCAAGCTGTTAGTGTATGCTCTTTCCGATTTCTTTTGGAGGCACTCAGGGCTATGAGTTTTCCTCTTAGCACTGCTTTCATTGTAGGATATGTCATGCCTTCATTTTCATTAAATTCTAAAAAGTTTCTAATTTCTCTTTTTACTTCTTTCTTGATCAAGATGTTATTAAGTAGAGCACTGTTCAGCTTCCATCTGTGTGTGGGCTTTTTTATGTTTTTGTTGTTATTTAAGACCAGCCTTAGTTCATGGTGATCTGACAGGATGCATGGGATTAGTTCCATTTCCTTGTATCTATTGAGACCCGTTTTGTGACCAAATATATGGTCAATTTTTTAGAAGGTAGCATGAGGTGCTGAGAAGAAGGTATATTCATTTGTTTTAGGATGAAATGTTCTACAGATGTCTGTTAAATCAATTTGACTATAACTTCTGTCAGTTTTACTGTGTCTCTGTTTAGTTTCTGTTTCCACATTCTGACCATTGACTAGAAACGTGTGTTAAAGTCTTCTACTATTATTGTGTTTGGTGCAATGCATGCTTTGAGCTTTACTAAAGTTTCTTTTATGCATGTGGGTGCTCCTGCATTTGGAGCATAGATGTTAAGAACTGAGAGTTCATCTTGGTAGATTTTTCCTTTGAAAAACCCTTCCTTATCTTTTTGATAACTTTTTGTTGAAAGTCTATTATTTGATATGAAAATGGTTACTCGAGCTTGGTACCTGGGACCATTTGCTTGGAAAATGTTTTCCCAGCCTTTTACTCTTAGTTAGTATCTATTTTGTCACTGAGGTACATTTCCTTTATGCAGCAAAATGTTGGGTACTGTTTATATATCCAGTCTATTAGTCTATGTCTTTTTATTGGTGAATTAAGTACATTGCTGTTAAGAGATATTAAGGAATAGGGAATATTTTTTCTCATTTTTGTTGTTAAAAGTGGTGTTATGTTTGTGTGCCTATCTTCCTCTGTGTTTGTTGCAGGAAGATTACTTTCTTGATCTTTTTCTGGTGTGATTCCCCTTCTTTTGTTGGAGTTTTCCATCTACTATCCCTTCTAGAGCTGATTTTCTAGAAAAATATTGTGTAAATTTGGTTTTGTCATAGAATTTATTAGTTTCTCCATCTACGATAATTGAGAGTTTTGCTGCTTAGAGTAGCCTAAGCTGGTATTTGTGTTCTCTTAGGGTTGGTATGACATTGCCCAGGATCGTCTAGCTTTCATAGTCTCTAGTGAGAAGTCTGGTGTAATTCTCATAGGTCCGCCTTTATATGTTACTTGACCACTTTCCCTTACTGCTTTTAATATTCTGTCTTTGTTTTGTGCATTTGGTGTTTGAACTAATATGTGACAGGAGGAATTCGTTTTCTGGTCCAATTAGTTAGGACTTCTGTAGGCTTTTTGTATGTTCATGGACACCTCTTTCTTTAGGTTAGGGAAGTGTTCTGTAATTTTGTTGAATATATTTACTATCCCTTTCAGTTGGGAATCTTTGTTCTCTTCTATACCTATCATTCTTAGGTTTGGTCTTCTCATTGTGTCTTGGATTTCTTGGATGTTCTGGATTAGGAGCTTTTTGCTTGTTGCATTTCTTTGACCTTTGACAATTATATCAATATTTTCTATGGTATCTTTTGCCCCAGAGATTCTCTGTTCAATCTCTTGTTTTCTGTTGTTGATGCTTGCATCTATGACTCCTGATCTCTTTCCTAAGTGTTCTATCTCCAGGGTTGCCTCCCTCTGTGATTTCTTTATTGTTCTATTTCCATGTTTATATCCAGGATGATTTTGTTAAATTCCTTTACCTGTTTGGTTGTATTTTCTTGTAATTTTTAAAGGATTTTGTGTTTCCTCTTTAAGGGCTTCTACGTTTTTACCTGTGTTGTCCTGTATTTCTTCAAGGGATATTTATGTCCTTCCTTAATTTACCTATCATCATCATGAGATGTGATGTTAAATTCAAATCTTGCTTTTCTGGTGTGGTGGGATATCCTGTATTTATGTTGGTGGAAGAACTGCATTCTGATGATGCCAATTAATTTTTGTTGTTGTTGCTTACGTTCTTGTGCTTACCTCTCACCTTATGCTTATCTCTGACTATAGTTGGTTTTGTTGTCTCTGACTGGAGCATGTCCCTCCTGTGGGCCTGTGAGACTGTGATCTTAGGAGTGAAAGGGCTCTTGGCAGACCATTTCTCTGCAGGCAGGTTTTGGGTTTGAGATCTATAGGAGAGACCCAGTTCTTGGCCAGATGGAGATCTAAAGTGTCCTGTCTCAGGCCACTCTGTGTCTCCTGCTCTTAGTGTGCTCCCAGCGGGTCTCTCTTTAGAACCTCAAGGCAGTGTACGTGAGTTCCTACCTATGGGCTGTGGTCTTAGGAGAGAGAGTGTTCCTGGCAGATCAGCTTTCTGTTAGCAGGTTTTAGGACCTAGAGCTATTGGGGAAGCTACAGCTCTGGGTGAAGATGAAGATAGTTGTCCTAATACAGCAATTCAAGGACAACTTCTCCATCTTGCCAGCAGGGTCAAACTAAGTTCATGTTCCTAGGCCCAGGAATCGACTGTTATCCCAATTTGTAGAAATTCCCTTGCTCAAACCTTAAGTCAAAATACGATTACACAATGCTCCAACCCACACTGTCCTTACCCCAGCTTTATAGTTTTATTCTTTAAATATACTGCTCAACTTCCCTTCAGGATTGCAGTTCAGATTCTGAGTCTGTTAAACTGACCTGATCAGTAGCAGGTTGACTACAATAAATTTTTTTCATTTGCATTGACCTGGTATTTGAGTTATGTTGGATCCAAACAGAACCCATAACAGTCATTACCAGGATAAAACCAATGACTACTGTAGGATGCCATTGTATGGCAAAACTGTTTCTGGGGAGATACTACATACATATATCTACTCACTTTAGAAATGTGAACCACAACAACCAATGTACAGATACCCCTCAAACCCAGCCTGGCAAACAAATGAGTTTTATTGGAGTTACTCTCAGAAGTATGGGTGAGAGATTACTTGAAGAAATGACTCAAAAACTGACAAGGCCAACCACAATATCAATAACAGTTCATAGAAACTGGAAATCTGGAGCATACTGCAAAGCCTACAGGTAGTTTACCAGGTAGGAGAGTGCCCTTTCTAAGAAACTTGGTTGTTCTCAGTCTGTTCTGATCAGCCAGCTTGGTGCCTCTGCAATTTTCTTAGTCCAGGAGCAACTTCTGCTCACTTACTCTGGTAGTGAGGAGGTTAGTGAGTCTGGTCAGTTTTAGGGACTTCCTACAGCTATTTTGAGCTGTTAATCTTTCTGCTTAAGAGGAATGTTGGAATGAGAGAATGTTGTAAACTTGGAGGAAACTGTTACAAAAAAAAAAAAAAAAAAAAAGTCAGCACCAAAGAGACACATTCTACCTTTAGCAATGTGAAAATGCAATAAAAGTCAAAATATTTACTGATTCATAAAAGTATGATCAATATTATATAAGGTAAATTACACGACTTGTCAAGGATATCACTAGAAAGCAATGAACTTAAAAAACCTCATCCAGATGTGGGGGGTTTATACCTGTCATTCCAGCACTTGCAAAACTGTAGTAGGTAAATCAGTATCTAGAGTTTAATACCAAGATTAGCCTGTGCAATATAATACCCTGTCTCAAAAATAAAAACTGAAATAACAACAAAAATACTGAGAATGGCACTAGTTCCTTGGAACCTTTTCCTCTGCCTCTCATGTTACAGCCTTATCAGCTCAATTTGAACAAAAACGCATATTTTGTTTTCGGAACTATAATAGGCTACTGCCTCCTCCTTGTCCCCCGTTTCTGTCAAGACTCTTTCTTGTGCAGAAATACTGTTTCCTGCCTTCCACTTTTATTTTTAGACATCTTAACAGTAAGAGCTGTAGAAAGTAACCCTCTTTCTTGACCATCCTAGACTCAAATGTTTTTCTTATGATCACTTCATAGATTTGTGAGTTGCCTTTAAGCCTATGTTCAGTTCAGACTTAAATGTTGGGGAAGATGAGAGGTCTATGTCTTATTCATGACTTTACTCTGCATGTCTACTTGCTACCATGCCATTTATCTGAAGTACCACTTCAGGGAGTTTCTGTGAAAAGGTTCTCTGTCTTTTCCCCTGGTCAAACTAGCTTGTTTTGTACTAAAGTAAAGCAAAGAGAATGACCAGGAAGAGTCATCTCCTTCTCAATGTCCCTATTTGGAGAGCCTTTCCTTGTGCTGACTGTACTTGCCAAAGACGTGGCTAATTCTACCATAGAACATATCTCCATACAGAAAAGCAACCTGAATGCTGTTTGAACATCAGATTAGCCTGTTGCTTTTGTTTCTTTAGACCACTGAATGGCCAATGTTAGCAGAGTTACTGACACATAGTAGGTGTGCCATGAATGCTTGAGAAAAATAACAGTGTTAAGTAGTATGCTTTTCTAATTACAGCAAGAGCAATTTCATTTCAATATTGCCAAAACCATTTCCTCTATCAATCATTAAATTCACATGGAAATTACCTTCACCAATGAAGCAAGTTTATCTCATATAACACACTGAAGAAATTGCAAAGCAAGAAAAAAACAAGCATTCAAAACCTCTTTAAAATGTTCCCTATAATTTTGGTGAAAATGACAGTAGAAAGTGTTTAATTCTTTTCTATCTTTCTTTTTTTAAAGTGAACTCTAGACAAGAATGAAAGGGAATATTTTTCTCCATGTTAAGTTTGCTCTCATAATTAGAGAACAACATCAATAGTCTTAATTTTACTGTAGTCCAAGCTAGTGTTTAATGGATTTCCCAGACTAGTGTCAAGTTTTTCTTACATTCTTATGTAATCTTTATTATGGCTTTACAACTTTTATCTTACTATATTGTGTGAGCAGGAGTAAGTTGAAGATACTTTATCTTCTAAATTTGAAAATCCAAGAGACTCCAAGGCTTTTTTTTTCCATAAGCAAACAAGGAAACTAATCTGAAAGTTAAGCTCTTTCTCATATCAGTCCCTGGTTGAAAATTACTCAGACAGTTGTAATGGCAAACGCAGGGGTCCTAGGAAATCATCAAGTAAAAAGTGTATTTTCTGACAGGGGCTGAACACATCTTTCATTCACAGTAGCATTTTTACTATGAGTCAAACTGCCAGAGTTGGAATGTCATTTTCTGTAATCTCCTTCCCTAGGTGTTTTCTTGTTAGAGATGGCCAAGTGAAGAGTGTGTGAGAGATTTGTACGCTGGAAGCTACCACGACACTTGGAAGTCAGGCAGTTACAGATACGGAAAAGGTGCACAAGGTCAGGCAATTCAGAGAAGCCCCTTGTCCCCACTCCATGTCCAGCTTTCCAGCTCATCTGCCTATCTTGCTGATTGTCAGCTGTCCCAGAAACAGAAAGTCCCTTCCAGAATGGTTTTGTCAGCCATCCCTGGAAGCCTTTCTCTAAGACCTGGCTTTGGGTAACATTAGTACAGCCAGTGAGCCACTTTCTTTCTTTGATCCTGTAACAGCTTCCTTCAAACTCTTCTTCCCCAGTGACTCCTACACTTGTGGACTCTGGCATTTCTGCAATGCTCGCTTTATTTCACAATGTGCAGAGTGCCTCTGATGCCTTTACTAATACATCCAATTAGCACGTTAATTGCAACATCCCACACATCACTTTTATTGTTGAAAAAGTTTGCTAATCTGATACTTTGAAGATGTTAATTATAATGAAGCAGCTGCTATGGCATAAATTGTCATACACACTTGCAAATACAGTCTAACCTTTGACATTCAACCATGTACCATAAAAACTTAATGTAAGGCATTGTTTGCTCAAAATTATCAACAAGTGAGTCTCACAATATGAAGCTATGATTAAGTGAAACCCTTTACATATTAAAGATCTAACAATGGGTGTTACAATATGTGCCTGTAATCCCATCAGGGGAGAAGCTTTGGAAGGAAGATTATAAGTCAACCAAGCAAAGCAACACAGGGAGGTCCTGTCACAACAAACAGAAAAGAATACTCTGGGAAACTGTGCCACACAAGAAACTCTTTAACTTTGTATTTATTTTCAAACCTCACTAGTGAAGAGAAAATTCTTTCTTTTTCTTTTTTTTCCAAATGCAAACATGATATATACCTAACAATATTGAGCAAGTGAAACAGAAATTTTAACAGATCATGGGGAGGGGAACATTTGTTAATATACTGGATTTTTAACATAAGGAGGCTACTATAACTCAGCATGAATATTACAAAGGTATCCTACTGGATTTTAATTGTAATCAATTCTGGGAAAGGCCTTAAGGATATAGCACACAGTTCTTGTCCACATCTGTTCATCCAGCTTTTGTTGCAGTTTACTAAGTGAATATTGACTTGCTGGTTGGATAAATAAATGAAGGAATGAGGAAGGAGCATCTCTTTCTTGCTATTAGTGTGGAGGAGACTGATGCTATCCGAAGTGAGTCGTCCTATTATGGTCTGTCAATCTGCTCTCAGTCACGCTGTTTCTGAAAAATGTTGGTGTGAATACACCCTTCAATATTTCTTCCACATTGACTGTAAATATAATCTAGGCATAAATCATCAAAAGTAAATACCAGTGAGCGCTTTAATCTTTTGCAATAAATCAAGGAAATGGGGAGCCTGAGCCTGATGATGAAGCTTTAGTGTAGGTCAAAGCAGCAGTTTAGCTGAAGAGGGAGCAATTGGAAAAACGCAGAACATTTTCCTAAAGACTGAGACTTTCTCTATAATGCAGGATCACTTTGTTCTTAGTCCTGTCTTTTCTAGTTATTATATAAAGATACTTTCCTTCTATAAGCTAGACTAAATGAGAGCAAGTTTGTGTTTTCAGAATGCCTGTTATCCCAAGAAGCTTTACTAAATTATAGGCATGATAGAAAACTGATTCCAAAACACTTCTACCATCAAATAACCCTAGCGGAGTAGATAAGATGTATATAAGAAATTTTAATGCAAAGTTGAATGTGTTCATATGTTCCATGTCATAAGTAGATTATGTTTTTCAGAGGGAAATTTGGCAGAGGGAAGAATTGTTTCCAGACTGAGAGAGTATGGAACTCTTCTGGTATGGATACCATTTGACTAAACTGGAAGAAACAGTAAGTATGTGAAACATTATGAAACTTTAAACCGGTTTGGCCAGACTCCCGGACCAGCGGAGGATCCCTGCCTTCAGCAGCCCTCTGCTCCCAGGCCCCCTGGAGGGGAGTTCTCGCCGCCTGGTCGGGCGGGCTCTCCTGAGGCAGCAGAGCGGAGGAGACCACCAACGCTGCCCACCCCTGCCCACATCCCTGGCCCAGGAGGAAACTGTATACGGCCTCTGGGTACCCGTAGAGGAGGGCCCAGGAGCAGC